>NW_026652979.1:0-18779 GCF_009828535.3 Hylobates moloch
GCCCTCTTGCCAGGGCCTTCCACAGTCTCCAGGCAACGCGTCCCCGCCGTCTCCAGGCAACAGCGCTCGGGTAGTGCTGCCCGGTCGGGGCGGGTCTCACTCGGCCAGCCACTTCCCCTGCCTGCACCGCCCCGCCCCGCGCCCGCCGGTCGGGATCTTATTTCGCGCCCCGCCCTTTTCTGGCACTGTACTCACCTGCCCCAGCTTCTCAGGCCCGGCTGGTTACTAGAAGGTCCCCTGGATACCGCCAGGAAAGGGCTTTCCGGCAAGGGGCAGACCCAGGAAGTAAGGGACAGATGATTGGACCTCACCTTGGCCAATCATTTCCTAAAAAAGCTTTTGGAAGAGTCAGAAACGTCTCCCACCTTAAAGCAGACGCCCAGAATCAAAACCTCACAAAAAACCCGGAGGTTTCCTCTCTGAGAACACATTCTGGCCAGTGTGGCCAAGATGACCAATGCGATAATATTGACAGAATAAACCTTTCCTAATTAAGGAATCTGTTGACTTTATAGTTTGTTTATTTTTAATGTTTGTGTTTAAAATGCACATAATATAATTTTACCATCTTAGCCATTTTTAAGTATTAAAGTACAGTAGTATTAAGTATATCAAACTATGTGAAACCAATCTCCAGAACTTTTTCACACCCGTTAAACAACAAGTTTCCCTTTTCCCTTTTCTCCAGCCCCTGGCATTTCACTTTTTGTTTCTATGAATTTGAGTCTGCTAGATACCTTAAATAATGCCGTTTATTTTAAAAGAATCGCCGGGCACGGTGGCTCACGCCTGTAATCCCAGCACTTTGGGAGGTTGAGGCAGGTGGATCACCTGAGGTCAGGAGTTTGAGACCAGCCTGACCAACATGGTGAAACCCCATCTCTACTAAAAATACAAAATTAGCCAGGCGTTGTGGCGCATGCCTGTAATCCCAGCTACTCGGGAGGCTGAGGCAGGAGAATTGCTTGAACCTGGGAGGCGGAGGTTGCAGTGAGCTGAGACTGTGCTGTTGCATTCCAGCCTGGGTGACAGAGAGAGACTCCGTCTAAAAAAAATAAAAATAAAAAAAGAATCAAAAGTAGATCTAGCATAAAGAAAGAAACCACCCCTAGTTTTAGTAAGCACCTAAATACTGACTGAAGACTGTGCTCTTCCCCACTCAGTACTTCATTCATTCATCCATCCATTCATTCGCTCAGGACACAATGTGAATTGCAGAATGGGTTTAGTCTGGGACACAGTGTTGAACAAAATTTTTAATTGGATCGTTTATCTTTATCAATTTGTTGGAGTTCTCAATATATTATTTTGAGGGCTGTACATGCTGTAAATTTATTTTCCCTCTGTGTGGCTTGCCATTTTAGTTTCTTAATAGTGTCTTCTGGACACCAAAAGTTAAACGTAGTCAAATGTATTAGTCTTTTCCTTTATGATTATTGCTTCTTAATTTTCATTTAAGATATCTTTTTCTAATTTGATGACCTGAGGTTATTTTTATATTACTTTTTAGAGCAGTGCTGTTCTATAAAAGTATGAGCTGAGCCACTCATGTAGTTTAAAACATTCTAGTATCCGCGTTAAGAGAGCAAGAATTAGATAAAACGATTTTAATAATGTGATGTTTAACTGAGTATATCCAATTTGTCAATGATTCAATGTTTGAATATAAAAATTACTGAGATATTTTACATTGTTTTGTCCTACTAATGTTTAAAGTCTGGTGCAGATTTTATACTTCATAACACATCGCAAGAGCTCCATGGCCATCTGTGGGCAGAGCTATTAATCTTTAAGAGGATTTGTTGTTTTACCCTTTCTCAGTGAGATCTGTATTCCACCTGAAATTGGTTTTCGAGTGCAGTGTGAGGTAGGAATCCAGCTTAATTCTTTCTTTCCAAAGGAGTATCCAGTTGACCCACCACCAACTTATCGAAGAGATAGTCCTTCCTCACTGGTCTGCTATGCTACTGTGGCCATAAAGAAAGTGTCCCCATATGTGCAAGTCCATTTCTGGACTCTATTCTGTGCCATTGGTCTATTTGTCTAAGCTTGCAACAGCACTACTCTATCTTAATTACCATAATTTATGTAACAAATTCTAATATCTGGTAGGGAAGGATGTCTTCTCAAGAGAGTCTTGCCTCTTCTTGGCCCTTTGTATGTCCATATAAATTATAATGAGCTTGTCAAGTTCCCTAAAAATATCTTTTGGATTTTTATTGAGATTATATTGAATGTAGACCTCAGTTTGAGGAGAGCACTTCTTATTGTCATGTGTTCATCTGATGCTATCATCTGCTCAGGATCTGGACACATTCTTGCCTTCTAGACTGCCACCTTTCCCATCCTGAAGTAGAAGCGCTGACTGAGCAAGAGGCTCAACCCTCAGAGCTTTGATGACAGCATAATGGAGGGACCCTCCCCTTTTTGCAGGAGACATTTCTCAAGGGCAGAAAGTCCTTGGGATGGTCCTGGGATCCTAGGATGAAGAAAATGGCGTCTGGGAGGAACCAGCCCAAAGGAAACAGAAACAAACCTGAGTCCCCATCTATCTAAAGCAGGGACCTTGTGCCCTATGTGTGATGCTCAGGGGTTGCACTCACTTGAACGCAGGGCAGATCGACAAGACTTACCCTCTAGAGAACACATTAGATGTGTTCCACTCTTCACTCTCCTCTTCATTCTCTGTCACTGGCCCTGCAGGTTGCTCTGTGGCTACAGACCAAGTTCCATGGAGAAGCCAGTCTCAAACGTAGAGAACCTCATGCAGTCTGGCTGACCAGGCATGAGAGGAAAGGAGCAAACTGTTGAAAAAAAGGAAATCTCTAGCATCTGAAGAGGATTGCCCAGATGGGAATGGAGACAAAATAGAGACAGTAGCAAGGTAACCAGGATCTGGTCATGGAAAAGGGGTCCTGTCACTTACCAAGGCTGAAGGTGGGTTTGCTGTTGTCTTGCATTCCGTGTGTCCACCAGGTCAAGCTGCTGGGAATCCACAGTCCTGGCAATTCTGAACTGCCCCAGAACTGTCCCAGCAGGAGGGAAACCATCTCTCCGGGATGAGAGCTGTGAATTGTCATGGCTGGTTGGGGGTGGCTCGATTGGGACTGGGAACTAGAGTACAGGGGATGAGAAATAAGGGGTAGGAGGAGGAGCAGGGGGGAAGGCAGGGGAGTAATGGAAATTGGGACTCTGATGTACATGGTGGCAGCAGATGCACAGTTTAAAACCAACAGAGGAAGAGCTGGGCAGATCCTTACAGCAGGGTAGTGGGCAGGGCTGACGTTATTCGGAGAGGGGTAACAGGGCAGAACCCCAAAAGAGTGGGATGGCACAGGAGACTAGGGTGTAGGCTTGAACACTGAGGAAAAACAGCAGAAAGGAGGGCTGGATGATGAGAGCATTAAGGAACAGAAAAGGTGAAGTCATGGGTTGAGAAAGAGAAATTTGAGGTAGCTTGCTTGTCATTCTTTCAAATAGGAGCTCTAGTTACTTGTCCAAATGAGTCCAAATGAGTCACTGGGATGTGGCCAGACCAGCTCCAGGATTTATCTCACACATAGCCCTCACATCATCCCACAACTGAATGCCCATTATGAAATGTACATACACATCCCTTTTGGTCTAGTAAGCAGGTCCCACCAATCAGGGAAATGGTACCAGTTTCTAGGTTTAAGAGTTGTCATGGGAAATGGCAGAGAAGAAATGGGGCTGTAGTATTAATCCTTGTTTTTGGGATACTATGTAGTTTTGCCCTCAGTAGGCAAAGATCGACCAAAGGGCTAGGATAGATTTAGAGGGCTGGAGCCTAGGTGAGCAGTGCTGAAGCAGGAATTGGGAAAATGGGAAGAAATCAGTGCCTCAGTCTCCTTCCCTGACAACACTGTTCAAAGCCCTTTTCACTGCATTTACATCACTGGATAGATATGTGTGATTAGAGATGTCATGTCCATTTTACCATGAGGACGGTGAAGACCAGAGAAGGAAGTCCCTTAGGTGGGCAGGGGGTGACAAAGCAGATGGGACTAGAACTTGGGCCAAAAGAAGAGGGCAGAAGGGAGCACAGGATGGCGCCAAGCGCAGACCAGCAGCTTTGCCTCCTCCTGCGTCTCTGAACAGGATCCTGTAGGGGGCGCTTCAGAGCAGAACGGAACTTTTTGGAGCGTACCATCTCGGTTCCTGTGTTCCCTTGGTTTGACGACTTACTCTTAACTGGAACCGTAAACGTAGGGCTGAAACTGGCAGGGTGACTGCCCACTCCTGAGTGCCTAACGACTAGATTTGGACTTCCCTGCTCACTACCTGAGATGCCTGTCTCCATGTCAGATAACTAAGGAGAGTGCACCCTCCCCCTTTCTTTAGTCTGATGAAGCAACCCCCTTCTGCTGACCATTCCTGGTTTCTTTGATCACCATCCAAATCCTAAGTCCCTTTGCTCACCTATTCTCTCTGGTATTTTTATCACCATAATATTCTGATTGTTCTTTCTTGACCCAACACCCTTTTCCTCCCTTACTTTCAGTTGTACTCTATAGAAGTTCAGCTGCATGATTAGCAAACTTCCCTATTTCCTTAGACCTGCTTCTTTATGGACAGTTCTTTGCTTCTCCTGGCTTTAAATGTAACTTGGGTTTCCCTTGAGGACATTGCTTCCTGTGTATTTCAGGTAGAGACTCTACTTATTCTCTGAAACTCTAAGTACTTCAGGGCGGGAATGTGGTGTATAGGTTCTCTTTGCTCCTTTTGATTCCTTTCAAACCATTATTCATCTCTTCTTACTAGAAATCTCTTGCTCCTACATGTGTACTTGAGGGTCGTGAGAGGAGAGAGAGAATTGAAAAACTACCTATGGTGTACTATACTTATTAGCTGGGTGGCAAATAATCAGTACACTAAACCCCCGTGACATGCAGTTCACCTATATAATAAACCTGCACATGCACTCCAGAGCCTAAAAGTTAAAAAAAAAATACACACAACATTATGTGTATATGTATACATGTATCTGTAATATAGACTTTATATATTAAATATATAATATTTTAGATGTCAGTTGTATTGATATTTGTATAAACGATACAACTATATATGAATAAATATAATATGTGTATTTACATAAAAGTAGACTTGAATTGCTGGTATAAGGTATGTTGTTAAACTTTGATAAATTCAGCATGAACACTGAAAACAAGCAATGGTGCCCCAGCACATGGCCACTTCCCCACCGCAGTGCCCAAGGGTCATAAAGCTCAGGACCCTTCCCCGTGTCCCTGCTGAGCCAAGCAGTGACCTGCCCAATGCTGAGGATGCTGAGTGACCTGAGGGGCCTGTGGGGGAACACAGAGCAGCAGGTGCTGGAGAGATAGGCAGTGGGTCTGGACTCCCAGTGGAGGGATGTTTTTTAAAAAAAAAAAGAAAGAAAACCTCTTGCTCCTTAAAGCTTGTGCTATACATCACCATTTCCCTGCACTGTCCCCTAACATCTCCTGGACACTCTCTTTCTCTCTTTTCCTATTAACATTGTTACAGTTGTCTCAAAGTCTTATTCTTGAGTTCATCACACTGAGTGACTTCAGTGTCCATTTAGATGGCCTGATTCAATTCTCTGGCCTCTCTTTGTGTGTGTGTGTGTGTGTGTGTGTGTGTGTGTGTGTGTGTTTTACTTATAACACATTCTGTATTTTGTAAAAGTTTGATTTTTGACACAAGAATTGCACATATTTATGGGGTACAGTGTGATATTTTAATACTTGTGTACATTGTGTAATGATCAAATCAGTATATGTAACAAATACATCACCTTACTTATTTCTTCTTGGCGCAGATATCGAAAAGACTCTTTTAGGTGTCTTGAAATATACAATAGTCGCTCTAATGTGAAATAGAACACCACAACTTATTTCTCCTATCTGTAATTTTGTACTCTTTCACCAATCTCTCCCCATTTCTCCTCTAGCAACAACTATGCTGTTCTGTACTTTTATGAGATTGACTTTTTTTAGAGCCCACAAATGAGTGAGATCATGTGGTATTTGTCTTTCTGTTCCTGGCTTTTTCACTTAATGTGATGTCATCTAAGTTCACTTAATGTAATGCCCTATAGGTTCATCTACATTGCTGCAAATAACAAGGTGTCATGCTTTTTTTATGACTAAATTTTATTCTATTGTGCATATGTACTGCCTTTTCTTTATCCATTCATGCACTGATGGACTTTTAGGATAATTGCATAGCTTGGCTATTGTGAATAAGGCTCCAGGAAACATGGGAGTGCAGATTTCCCTTTGACGTATTGATTTTCTTTGGATCAATACCCAGTAGTGGGATTTCTGAATCATATGATACTTCTACTTTTAATTTATTTGTGGAAACTCTATACTGTCTTCCATAATGGTTGTACTAGTTTACACTCCCACCAAAACAGTGTGTAAAGGTTCCGTTTTCTCCATATTCACACAAGCATTTGTCATTTTCGCCTTTGTGATAATGCTCATTCTATTTGGGGGGAGGTGATATCGCACTTTGGTTTTGATTCGCATTTCCGTGATGATTAGTGATGTTGAGTATTTTTTTCCATATACCTGTTGGCCATATATATGTGTTCTTTTGAGAAATGTCTATTTTGGTCTTTTGCCCACTTTTAAATTAAATTATTTGGTGTTTGTTTTGTTTTGTTGCTATTGAGTTGTTTGATTTCCTTGTATATTTTGGATATAACCCCTTGTTAGATGCATGGTTTGCAAATTTTCACCAAAATTCACCACTTGCCTTCTACTTCAGCCACTTATGGGCATATCTGGTCCTTCTCATTACTGAAGAATTGTCCCACTTCTGAAACCACATATTCAGATATACTGTTCTCTGACCATGACTTCCTGTCCTTACAGTGTAATCACTCTATTCCTCCCAATTCACTTGGCCTCCAGCCCACCATCCTTTCTTTCTCTATGTCTAGTAACTCTAATTCCCATGCTGTCTTTACTTCCCTCCTTACATAGTTCAGAGTCAACAGTGGCCCCGAATAGCTGGGTGCGCTATTCTGGTAGCAGCCCGGAATAGCTAGGCGCGCTGATATTTATTGCATACGAGACAAGGGGTAGGGTAAGGAGGGTGAGTAGCCCAGGTGATTGATAAGGTCAAGCAAGTCACGTGATTGACCTTATCAATTTTATAATTTCAATGACTTTTTAAAAACCAATATTATCAATTATCTTGTAGTATTATATTTTTTAATCTCACTTTCCTGGAAAGAAAATCTCAACCTGGCTGATCCCAGCCATTTGCCTTTCCTATGGTGCTGAATGCTGTTGAAAAAATATTTCATAAAACCTAAGAGATTGATACTAAATACTCTATCCTAAACAATACCCACAATACTCAATTCATAGAAGTTGTTGGAATAAAAACATTGAAAGCAATCTAAATAATTATAAATAAAAATAGGTAAATTATGATAGAGCCACACCATACAATGTAAAAAGAAAATCCACAAATATAAAAAGGGATCTTATCAGTAATATATAAAAGAACTCCTATAAGTAAATAAAAAAATACACACTCCAGTAGAAAAATAGTAAGAGACTTGAAAAGGTACTTCATGAAAGAGGAGAGCAAAATGACCAATAATATACAAAAAGGTGCTCAGCCTCATAGATGTTCAGGAAAATACACATTAAAACCACAATGAGTTAATACTACAGACCCATCAGAATGGCTAAAATTAAAAAGATGGTCAATACCAAATACTGGCAAGATTATGGAGCAACTGAAGCTCTTATACCCTGATGCTGGGTATGTAGATTGGTAGAACCACTTTGGAAAATGTTTGACATTATGTACTAAAGAAGAGTATGCATGTATTGTATAATCCAGTAACTTCATGCCTATCTATATGTATTAAAGAAATGGTTACACAAGTATAATTAAAGATATGAAAGAGGTTGATGGCAGCATTATTTGTAATAAACCCAAACTGGAAACAACCCAATATTCAATGACAGTGTAATGGATAAATAAATTATGGCATATTCATACACTGGAATATTATACAGCAACACAAATGTATGAACAATACAGCTACATACAATAATATGGGTAAATCTGGCATACATAGTGTTGAATGAATGCAGGCACAAGAATGCATCCTGTGTAATTCCATTTATAAAATGTTTAAAGCTAAGCGAAACTAATCTATGGTGTAGGGTCCAGCCCTATGGGGCTTTGAAGGTGTTCTCCCCGTGTGCGGGAGATGGTAAGAAATAAAGACACAAGACAAAGAGATAAAGAGAAAACAGCTGGGCCCGGGGGACCACTACCACCAAGATGTGGAGACCGGCAGTGGCCCCAAATAGCTGGGCGTGCTGATACTTATTGCATACAAGACAAGGGGGCAGGGTAAGGAGGGTGAGTCATCCAGGTGATTGATAAGGTCAAGCAAGTCACGTGATCATGGGACAGGGGGCCCTTCGCTTTTAGGTAGCCAAAGCAGAGAGGGAAGGCAGTATATGTCAGCATTTTCTTCTATGCACTTATAAGAAAGATCAAAGACTTTAAGACTTTCACTATTTCTTCTACCGCTATCTACTGAGAACTTCAAAGAGGAACCAGGAGTATGGGAGGAACATGAAAGTGGACAAGGAGCGTGACCAATGAAGCACAGCACGACAGGGAGGGGTTTAGGCCTCCGGATGACTGCAGGCAGGCCTGGATGATATCCAGCCTTCCACAAGAAGCTGGTGGAGCAGAGTGTTCCCTGACTCTTCCAAGGAAAGGGAGACTCCCTTTCACGGTCTGCTAAGAAACGGGTGCCTTCCCAGGCACTGGCATTACTGCTTGACCAAGGAACCCTCAAGCAGCCCTTATGCGGGCGTGACAGAGGGCTCACCTCTTGCCTTCTAGGTCACTTCTCACAATGTCCCTTCGGCACCTGACCCTATACCCACCGGTTATTCCTTGGTTATGTTAGTAATACAACTAAGAGTAATATTAAAAGCTAATGATTAATAATGTTTATACTAATGATTGATAATGTCCATGATCATCTCTATATCGAATTTGTATTATAACTATTCTTATTCTATTTTCCTTATTATACTGTAACGGTTTGTGCCTTCAGTCTCTTGCCTCGGCACCTGGGTAATCCTTCGCCCACACTATGGCATGTTAAGTCAGGATAAGGCTTTTCTTTGGAAAAGATGGAGGAGGGAGTGACTGGAAGGAGGTTTTGGGCAGGAGGTTTTGCTATGCTAGCAGTGTTAGAGATGCCCACATGATTTTTGAAACATTTAATTATTTCTGATTAAACTCTTCAGTAACCTAAGAATATAATTATATTTTCTTAACATAATAATTACTATCTAACAGCCAATAATATCTCTGTTAAAGGATTAACAAAGATCCAAGGGTGTTCCAGAATGTCTATACTAGCAGAATCCAGCTCAAATTGAGTCTAACTATACTTATCTGGTATAGACTGGTTCAAGTAGATTAAACCATTGCCAATTTCTCCATGTAACTTCAAACTGATCCAAATAATTTAAAATTAACCCAGACTATCTCTTTGCACAACTAATATCTGAATGTTAAAATTGAAGTTATCATTGCCTTTTTTACAGAGAAAGACAGACTCAGCGAGAGGCGCATAGCGAAAGTTTTGGCATTAGACTGCCTAGCTCTCTCACTTACTATGAACTCAAGTGTATGACTTAACATCTCTAAACCTCTTCTCTAAAAGCGTAAAATAATAGTACCTATCAGATAGAATAATTATTAAGACTAACTAAGGTATTATATGTATTTAGCCCAATGACTAGGCATTCAAATCAGGAAGCGCTCAATGAATATTTGCTACTATTATTATGATCCATTTCATCAGTCAGTGGAGGACAAGCTCTACCATCGTAACAGATAACCCCTGATATCAGTGGCTTAACACAACCAAGCTTTGTTTTTTGCTTCTATCTGGGGCTCAGAGGAGTCAGAGAGCTTTTCTTGGCAGCTGTCCTGTAGTGATCACTTGGGGATGTCAGCTGGTTCTTTATTGCCAGTCTGTCCTCTCAGAGGTTTCTAGCTTCCAACCACACAATGTAAGAATACATGGAGAATTTACACCATCTCTTTACTGCCTCACATTGCCGTCGGCAAATCTCTGTCACATGGTTTCTGCCAACCAATGCTAACCCTACGGGGCCTGGGAAATGCCTGGGAAGAACCTATGGGATGAACACATAACATTGTCTCCCTCTTCATACCGAGGTTCATGCTGAGGTAGGCAGCAGGGGTGTTGCTTGGGCAAGATTTCTGATCCAGCCTAATAGACACGGCCTCCTACGCAGTTCTGGACAGTTGTTTTAGTGTAGAAATGTGGGCCCATCACCTAATTCTTCAAGGGAAGCTAGACATCTTGATATTTAATTAATTAATTTTTTTTTTTTTTTGTATTTTTAGTAGAGACGGGGTTTCACCATGTTTCGATCTCCTGACCTCGTGATCCGCCCGCCTCGGCCTGCCAAAGTGCTGGGATTACAGGCGTGAGCCACCACGCCTGGCTCTGAAATCTTGATATTTAAATGTTGACAGCCAATCCTATTTGAGAGAGTGAGAGTGAGAAGGAGAGTGACTGTGCTGGCCAAATTAAATAGAATCCATATGTTGAATATCAGGTAACAACTCTGATTTCATCCCACTCTTCCATCAGATAAATAGGGAAGCTAAAGCCCAAGGGGAAAAGTAATTCGCAAAACCACTATAAACACTGACAGAATCATCAGTGCCCAAACCCCAGTCTGTGCTCTTTGCTCTGAAACATGGCTATAGCAAGCCCATCCTTTTCCTCCCACTCTTGATGTTCCCAGACTCAGCAGCCTCACTTCAAAAAGAGCCATTCTTGGCAATGACAGGTATGAGAACTGCACCAGTGGAAAGCCTGGCCCAGTCAGGCTGTTGGTGCAGGTACAGTGAGCAGGAAGTCCCAGGGCCATTGCCTATTTATTGGTGATTTGTATATCCTTTTGTACTAAGTGCCTGTTTCTATCTCTAAATTATTTTCTACTAGCTTACCTGTCTTGCTGATTTGTAAGAGTTCTGTATGTATTCTGAATAATTGTTCTTTGAAAAGCTTGTATGTGTTGCACATATTTTAAGACCTTGCTCTTAAGGTCCTCTGAGTATGTTCACTCCAGGAGAAACAAATCATGGGGAACAGAGGGGCTGGAGAGGATGGAGGTGGTATAGCACTCCAACACTTAATGCTTGCAACAGTCACCTTCACTGTCCACTCTGCCACCCCAAGGCTGCTGAAAGAATCTGGTGGTCAAGGGTAATCTGATAGTGACACTTGGACACCTGAGGTACCTAAGTCACAGGTTCTATCTGACCTTCAGACACGAGATGGCTCACAGCATTTGGAGAAACTGGAGGAGTTTCATCATAACAAATGGTGCACAACAGCTAAATTTCTCCTAGACACCAGATTATTGATGTTTTATTATGGTTTTAGTTTATTTATTTGTTCTTGTTAGTGGGGGGGTCAGATATTGAGAGTGCTTTTGTCAGAGACGCTTGAACCAGAGCAACTCCATCTTGTGTAGGGGATGGGTAAAATAAGGCTGAGACCTGCCGGGCTGCATTCCCAGGAGGTTAAGGCATTCTTAGTCACAGCATGAGACAGGAGGTCTGCACAAGGCGCAGGTCATAAAGACCTTGCTGATGAAACAGGTTGCAGTAAAGAAACCAGCTAAAACCCACCAAAACCAGGATGGCAATGATAGTGACCTCTGGTCGTCCTCACTACTACACTCCCACCAGTGCCATGACAGTTAACAAATGCCATGGCAACGACAGGAAGTTACCCAATATGATCTAAAAAAGGCAGGCCAGAATTATTTACCCCTTGTTTAGCATATAATCAAGAAGTAGCCATAAAAATGGGCAACCAGCAACCCGATGGACTGCTCTGTCTATGGAGGAGCAGCCATCATTCTATTCCTTCACTTTCATTATAGACTTACTTTCACTCTACTCTATGGACTCGCCCTGAATTCTTTTGCATGAGATCCAAGAACCCTCTCTTGGGGTCTGGATCTGGTTCCCTTTCTGGTAACACTTCTGGGCTTGGATAACTTGTGAGAGGCAGTGAGAAGAAACATAAGGCCTCTCTCCCTCACCTTACCTCACCAGAAGGTAAGAAAAGGTGAGAAACAAGGAGGTTTTCCTTTGCAAAGCCAAAGGGAAGAGAGTGGGTCGAGGGGCGGGGAGTTGCACAGCCCTCCAACACTTAATGCCTTCAATAGTCACCCTGACTGCCTCCTCTCCCAGCCCAAGGCTGCTGGAAGAATTTGGTGGCCATGAGCAGTCTGGTAGTGACATGGGGACACCTGAAGCACTGACTCACAAGTCCTACCTCTCTCTCAGAAATGAGGCAGCTCATAGCACTTGCAGGAGCTAGAGGAGTTGCATCTGTCTTACCCTGCCAAACTTCAGGGTGGAGTGGAAACCTGAGCCTACAGGCTCACTTTTCCTCATAGATGGATTCAGATCTGGCCCTACACCCCCTCCTGCCCTACAACCACATACACCAGTCTGGGCTGGAAGCAGCGCCTATTGGAGGAGGGGGAGGAGTCTCTTTCCCACCCTGATCATTCCTGTGTCTCCATCTTCCCAACACCTGCCCCAGTCTGGTTGCCTGAGAGACACGGAGTAAGGGTGGTTGGAAATGCGCAAGGAGTTAGGCAGGTGGTCCCAGAGTTTCCCTAATCACATGCACACAATGGGTCCCCCGTAGGCCAACTACTGACACTGTTGTTGACCTTGTATCCTGATCTGGATTCAATTTTCATGAGAGCTCTACTAGTTACTCAGG
This sequence comes from Hylobates moloch, assembly GCF_009828535.3. NCBI lineage: Eukaryota > Metazoa > Chordata > Mammalia > Primates > Hylobatidae > Hylobates > Hylobates moloch. The sequence goes on from NW_026652979.1 coordinate 12,860, forward strand.
TGAGTTACTTAATCTTCCTAAGTCTCAGTTTCTTAAACTGTAAAATTAGGACAATAATATAAACTTTACATGATCTGAGTATTAAGTGAGATGCATCAAAAACTATGTATTTTAAGCATCAAAAACTATGAACATAGTATGTGCTCAAGAAATGAGAAATAATAATAATAATAATAATCATCATCATCATCATCATCATCCTGATTCTCTGAGGTTAGATTTCTAGGGAATGGTCCAGATGAGCCTGAAGCCTAGATCTGCTATTCCAGCATACTTCTCTGCCTCTCAACTTAGTTTCTCTTCATCTAACACTTGTCCAGGGTGTAGTGGGACCCAATTTGTTAAAATTATGTAAAGAGTGTGTGCATCTGTGTTCATGAGGTATATGGACCTATAACTTTCTTTTCTTGTAATATCTTATGGGTTGTTTTTTTTTTTGTATCAGAGTGGTGGTGCTCACAAAATGAGTTAGGAACTATTCCTTCCACTTACATTTTTCTAGAAGACTTAGTGCAGACTTTGAGTATGTCTTTCTTAAATGATTGGTAGAATTCACAAGTTAATCCATCTGCACTGGAGTTTCCCTTGTGGAAAGGTTTTTTATTTTATTTTAAGTTCTGGGATACATGTGCAGAATGTGCAGGTTTGTTCCATAGGTATACATGTACCATGGTGGTTTGTTGAACCCATCAACCTATCATTTACATTTGGCGTTTCTCCTAATGCTATCTCTCCCCTGGGAGAAAATTTTTGCAATCTATCCATCTGACAAAGGGCTAATATCCAGAACCTACAAGGAACTTAAACAAATTTACCAGAAAAAAACAACCCCATCAAAAAGTGGCAAAAGATATGAACATACACTTTTCAAAAGAAGATATTTATGTGGCCAAGAAACCTACGAAAAAAAGCGCATCATCACTGGTCATTAGAGAAATGCAAATCAAAACCACAATGAGATACCATCTCACGCCAGTTAGAATGGTGATCACTAAAAAGTCAGGAAACAACAGATGCTGGTGAGGATGTGGAGAAATAGAAACATTTTTACACTGTTGGTGGGAGTTTAAATTAGTTCAACCATTGTGGAAGAGAGTGTGGCTATTCCTCAAGGATCTAGAACCAGAAATACCACTTGACCCAGCCATCCCATTACTGGGTATATATCCAAAGGATTATAAATCATTCTATTATAAAGACACATGCACACGTATGTTTACTGCAGCACTATTCACAATAGCAAAGACTTGGAACCAACCCAAATGTCCATCAATGACAGACTGCATAAAGAAAATGTGACACATATACACCATGGAATACTATGCAGCCATAAAAAAGGATGAGTTCACATCCTTTGCAGGGGCATGGATGAAGCTGGAAACCATCATTCTCAGCAAACTAACAGGAACAGAAAACCAAACACCGTATGTTCCCACTCATAAGTGGAAGTTGAACAATGAGAACATATGGGCACAGGGAGGTGAGCATCACACAAGGGCCCCATACCACATAAATGTAGAAATTTATAATGCAATCCTGCATTAATTACCATAAATAACCCAGCTGCTCTAGACCAGGAACCTTGGAGGTATGGATTAGGAATAAGAATCTCAGGAAGGGATCCCATGGGATGGTTAGCTCTTAGACTAGTCACCAACTCCATCCTGAGCCCACACAGGATTATTATAACTCTCAGTCCCACTACTTCCTTTAACCCATCAGACAATGACCCTAAGAGAGTAAAAATAGTTATGGTAACTGACTGAATCTGACTTTAGAAATTAAGACTGAATATGGGGATGTAAATGCCTGGATTGAATGGGTCAGATTTTCAGTACTAGTCTTAATAAGAGAGACTGTTATGCATGCTCTGCTGGGCAGCCTCAGGCACAAGTGGTTCCATTTCCCCTAGGATGGGATACCAATCCTGATGGAATGTGTTGCATGTTGGCTACATACCAGGACAGGGATGCATGGGGAAACGAGACTTGCAAAAGTCTATCATTGCTCTTTCTCACCTTGTGGAGATCAGACCCTAGAGCAATCCCCTCATTCTTCATAGGAAATATGAACCACTCCTCTTGCCTCTATAGGCAGGGGGTAGAGTTCAATAAGCCCGTAGGAGAACTCTCAACTTGTACCCACATACTAAACATTACTGGTGAGTCAAACAAAGGCAACTACTCGGCTATTCATATACCCTGGGCTGATGTCTGGTGGTATTGTGGAAAGAGGAACCTCCATGACCTATTACCATCCAATTGGACCAGGACTTGTGCCTTAGTTCAATTGGTCATTCCATTCACCCTGGCATTCCATAAGATCCTCGAGAATCCACTGGCCACCAAAGTCGGAGAGATCTAACAAATTCTTTTGATCCCAACATTTATATTGACTCAATAGGAGTCCCTAAAGGAGTACCTAATAAATATAAGGCCCAAAGCCAAATAACTGCTGGGTTTAAATCAGCAATCTTCTGGTGGTCAACTACTAATCAAAATGTGAATTGGATTAATTACCTCTATTATAATCAACAACGATTCATCAACTATACTTGAGATGCTCTCAGAGGAGTGGCTAGTCAGTTAGATGCCACCAGCCAAATGGCCTGGGAGAACAGACTTGCACTAGACATGATCTTAGCAGAAAAAGGGGATGTATGCATCATGCCGGGTGGAAAAGTGTTGCACTTTCATTCCTAACAATACTCCCCCAGATAAAACCATCACAAAGGCATTATAAGGGTTAAGAACTTTAGCCAATGAATTGGCAGAAAATGCCAGAATTAATGACCCGTTTACTGATTGGCTAGAGAGTTGGTTCGGGAAATGAGAAGGAATGGTAGCCTCCATTCTAACATTCCTTATAATAGTGGCTAGAGTCCTAACAGCTGTAGGGTGTTGCACTGTCCCATGTTAGAGGATTAACCCAAAAATTAATCGAAACAGTCATCAACAGACAAATGCCCATAACATACCAACTATTATTAGAAACTAAATCAGATCTACTGTATTGTAATGAAGAGAGTTAACAGCTCTTGAAATGATTTCAGCACCAAAGGACACAAAAATTAATGTGGAAATGGGACCAATAGGAGTAAAAAGGAAAAGAGGAGGGAACTGAAGGAAATAATGTATACAGTGGTCCACTGTCAAGACAAAGTGCCTTTCTCACAGGAGGACAAGACAGGCAGATCGCCTGAGCCCAGGAATTCGAGAACAGCCTGAGCAACATAGTGAGACCCTGTCTCTACAAAATATATTTTTAAAAATTAACTGGGCATGGTGGCACATGCCCGTAGTCCCAGCTACTCAGGAGGCTGAGGTGGGAGGATCGTTTGAGGCTGGGAGGCAGAGGTTGCAGTGAGCCAAGACTGTACCACTGCACTCCGACCTGGGTGACAGAGCGAGACCTTGTCTCAAAAAAGAAAAGAAAAAAAAAAAACCCAAAACCCAAAACCCTAGAGGTAGATACTATTATCTCCTTTATACAGATAAAGAAATGGAGGCACAAGAAGATGGAATAAATTTCCAAATGTGCCCCAGCTAGAAAGTTACATGGCTGAGAGTTGAACCCAGGTAGCATAGTTCCAAGGCCCAGGCTCTTATCTATTATATTGTGCCACATCCCAAGTAGCCAACTGAGATTTCTGAAACTTAGCTGACATAATGGATGGGACACTATTGAGGAAAGTTGAAAAGATTTAGGATTATTATTCTAAGTCACAACTATTGGGCCAGATCCTTGACATCCAGATGTGTTTCTTGGGAACTTGTTAAGAAAGTTGCTCTGATGGGCGCTTTAGATCATCCTCACTGGCATTCTGTAGCCTAAACAAACAGCACTGTAGAATGGAATATTAACTTCACAATAAATGTTTGTTGAGTGATTTTTTTCCCCAGCTCCACCCCCATTCTTGGTCTGCAATCTCCCAAACTCTTCTTTCAGATCGATTTCACTTTCATGAGCTCCTCTCCTATTTCCACTGTGTCTACCCCAACTGTGATTTCCAGTAACTCAGACTTTTATTTACAAGGAGAGTGTCTTGGTTTCCACAAATGACTTAGCCTTAAACTTCCTCTGCTACCAGAAATCATGAGGACAGTGGGAAATGCCCTGAACTTTAGCCTTGACTTAATTTGTGAAGATCTTAGAAAAAACACCTTATCTCTTTGGAGCTTAGTTCTCCCATATTTAAAATGGAGATGATGACCACATCTGACTTTGGAGGTGACAGAGCAGGAGCATCGCCATCTTGGACAAGCCCCTTATTCTAAAGTTTGCCTTAATAAATAACCGCCTAAATCTAAAGGGCATTAGCCTAATGGCTGAGGTCAGCATGATCATAAACCATAAATAACATCTCCAACCAGAAACATTCCAAACTCCTCCCCGACCAGAGACATGCTAGCCGAGATAACTCCCCTCTGAGCTGGAAAGATATCTGCCCCAAGATAACCACCCCTCCTCCCAGAGAGATTCCAACCCCGCCATAAACTTCTCCACACACATAAACATTCCAAGCTTCTGAGAAGCCCCCTCACCCTAAAACCAATGTATACTCTTAGTCTGTAAGAGAAAGTGCTCTTGACTGAAATCAGCCAGGAGTGCCTCTCAGGTTTTATCTAAAGAAAACCTGTCTTTAACTGATAGCCCTGTTTCGTGTTTCTTTTCCTCTTTAACTCTTACAGGAGGTATAATAAAATTATTTTTAAGCTCAAAAGGTAACAGGACTTAAAAGTTAAATAACTGTATATGTTATCACTAACTTCAAACTGTTATCCTAGAAAATGTTCATTATTGATAGTAGCTTGTATTTGTCAACTTCACATGTTAAAATCAGTGGTCTCGATCTCCTGACCTCTGATCCGCCCGCCTCGGCCTCCCAAAATGCTGGGATTACAGGCATGAGCCACTGCGTCCAGCAATTTTTTTTTTTTTTTTACACAGAGTCTCACTCTGTTGCCTAGGCTGGAGTGCAGTGATACAATCTCAGCTTGCTGCAATCTCCACCTCCAGAGTTCAAGCGATTCTCCTGCCTCAGCCTCCTGAGTAGCTGGGATTGCAGGTGCCTATCACCACGCCCAGCTAATTTTTGCATTTTTATTTAGAAGTGGGGTTTCACCATGTTGGTCAGGCTGGTCTCAAATTCCTGACCTGAAGTGATCTGCACGCCTCGGCCTCCCAAAGTGCTGGGATTACAGGTGTAGCCACTGTGCCTGGGCAATTTTTTTTATTTTTAGTAGAGATGGGGTTTCGCCATGTTGGCCAGTGCCTGCGGGACAAGACCGAGGGCGCCATGGAGGTGTTCCTCTAGGGCCCGCTCCTCACTCTCACTGTCGCTAAGCTGCTTCCGCAGGGTGCCCAGCAGGTCCTGGCTTGCCTCATAGCGCCCACGCATGTCCTGGGGCGTGGAGATCACAGAGCCTAGGGGGGTCCTTCGAGGCCTCCAGAGCCTACCTACTCTCTTCTGGTTCCAGGGATACACACTAGCCAACGCCAGGCGGGGTGCAGGGCCTGGACCTGGCCCAATAGTTGTGACTTAGAATAATAATCCTAAATCTTTTCAACTTTCCTCAATAGTGTCCCATCCATTATGTCAGCTAAGTTTCAGAAATCTCAGTTGGCTACTTGGGATGTGGCACAATATAATAGATAAGAGCCTGAGCCTTGGAACTATAGGGGCCTAGGCCTGAGAGCCAGGCTTCTGCTCCCCTCCTATGTGCCCTCACCACCCTCTGAACCCTCATCTCCCTGGGGTCCCGGACAACTCCTATCAAAGCCCCCTGACGCCTGACAAACCCCCAGGCACACTCGTCTCCTGGGTTCTGACCCCACATCCAAGGCTCCCAGGCTCCTCCCCCTTGCATCCGGGTTCCACTCTCAGACTCCTCCCTACCCTGGCTCTGCCCCTAGCTCC
>NW_026652980.1:0-18755 GCF_009828535.3 Hylobates moloch
AGAAAGAAAGAAAGAAAGAAAGAAAGAAAGAAAGAAAGAAAGAAAGAGAAAGAAAGAAAGAAAAATATGTTTAGGAGACATTTAGAGGCCAGGACCATTTGGACATGAAAATTCAAATCTCAAAAATTTATATTCGCTAAAATAAAACCATAAACGTGACACTAAAGAGGCTATCAATTATATTTTATTTTTATGCTGTTATTAGTATTAATAGACACTGCAATTAAAGTCCACTTATTAACACTTTTACTATTTATTTATTTATTTTTAAACAGTCTTACTCTGTCACCCAGGCTGGAGTACAGTGGCGCCATCTCGGCTCAATGCAACCTCCACCTCCTGGGTTCAAGTGATTCTCCTGCCTCAGCCTCCCGAGTAGCTGGGATTACAGGCACTCACCACCACACCTGGCTAATTTTTTGTATGTTTAATAGAGACGGGATTTCTACATGTTGGCCAGGCTGGTCTTGAACTCCTGCTATCATGATCCGCCCGCCTCGGCCTCCCAAAGTGCTGGGATTACAGGCGTGAGCCACCGCACCTGGCCTAATTATTCGAAATTATTATTGGAAATTATTTAATTTCCAACCCTCCACAAACTATTATTCCATGAGGCTTACCTAACTCTGGAACTAAAACTCTTGCAGTTCTTCTGAATCGTACACAGAAATACTAGAATTTTCATAAAGGGAAGGAGGTTGGCGAGGAAAAAAATACCATGAGCTTTGGGGAAAAGAAAAGAGCACAGAGCCTGGAGGCCGAGAGGCTGAGTTCTCCACTTCCCTGAGCCTGGGTTGTACCAGCTCTGAAATGTGAGTAAAGGCTGGGCACGGCCAGTCACACTTCTAATCCCAGCACTTCTGGAGGCTGAGGCGGGCTATCATTTGAGGTCAAGAGTTCGAGACCAGCCTGACCAACGTGGTGAAACCCTGTCTCTACTAAAAATATGAAAATTAGCCGGGTGTGGTGGCAGGAACCTGTAATCCCAGCTACTCAGGAGGCTGAGGCAGGAGAATCGCTTGAACCCGGGAGGCGGAGGTTGCAGTGAGCTGAGATTGTGCCACTGTACTCCAGCCTGAGTGACACAGCAAGACTCCTTCTCAAAAAATAAAATGGGAATAAAAATACCTCATTCCAAAAATACCTCTTTTAGGGTCTGGAAGACCCTAAAAGCAATGACTGTCCCTATCATAGACTCTTGGTCAGCATGGTTGAATCAGAGTCCTCGTGGGGCAGAGTGGGGTCAGGTAGGAATGTGACGTGGAAGATGTCTGCAGACTGGGATGAATGTGGGCCCCGTGAAGAGGAAGAATGAAGGCATTTCAGCAGAGGAGAACTGGCCACCTGAAGGCTCTGCAGTGAGGAGCCTGTGGTGTGTGTTAAAATTCCTAAGGAGATATCTGACAGCTAGTTCAGGGGAATTACTGCTGGAAACAACAGTGCAGGATGATTTACAGCAAAATTCTGCCTCCCTCTCTTTTTTCTTCACCAAGAGATGAAAGCAGGAGTCTTGCTTTTTGGTGAGAGAGAACTGGCAGGAAAAGCAAACCAGATAAGCCACTTACCTAGTGAAAGAGCCCCAGCTGGCAGGGCACGGAGGCTCACGCCTGTAATCCCAGCACTTTGGGAGGCAGAGGCGGGAGGATCACTTGAGGTCAGGAGTTCGAGACCAGCCTGGCCAACATGATGAGACACTGTCTCTACTAAAAATACGAAAATTAGCCAGGCGTGGTTGTGTGTGCCCATAATCCCAGCTACTCAGGAGGCTGAGGCAGAAGAATCGTTTGAACCTGGGAGGCGGAGGTTGCAGTAAGCTGAGGCTGGGCCACTGCACTCCAGTCTGGGTGACAAAGTGAGTCCGCCTCAAAAATAAAAAGCCCCAGCATAGAAATTAGCAACCGGTCCCAGTGGGCCTGTCACCCACTGTGCTGCAGAACCATGGGCATCAGTCACGGCTCTGTACTTCATTTTCCCTGTCTGCCACGTGGAAATAATATCCCTTTATTGCCTTCATTCATTTACCAGTGAAATAAAAAGTAAGAAAACTCCTTAAACTACATGTTTATACAAATTTAAGGTGTTATTAGTGCAGAGCCCAGTCTAAGTGAGTAAATGTGGTGGTGACGGGTCAAAGCTTTTAAAAAAAAAATAAGAAAAAAAGAAAAGGTAAATTTTTTTTTCTCGCTCTGTCACCCAGGCTGGAGTACAAAGGCACAGTCTCAGCTCACTGCAACCTCCGCCTCCCAGGTTCAAGTGATTCTCCTGCCTCAGCCTCCCAAGTAGCTGGGATTACAGGTGCCCGCCACCATACCCAGCTAATTTTTATATTTTTAGTAGAGATGGGGTTTCACTATGTTGGCCAGGGTGGTCTCGATCTCCTGACCTCGTGATCTGCCTGCCTCGGCCTCCCAAAGTGCTGGGATTACAGGTGTGAGTCACCGCGCCCGGCCCTTCAAGGGCTTTTGAATGCACCTATTCCAGAAAAAGTGACTTGGTCATTGATAATAGTGGATACAAAAAGGTAATGCCATCATTATTTATTGAGTACTGCTCTGTGCTGGGAAAGGACGTGTAAAGAGGTTAAGAAGCAAGTCTGCACTCCTGAAAAGGCAAACAATGTAGCTGGGGAAGCATAATGTATATTTATAAGAATTTATATTTAAAGGCCAGGCCTGGTGCAGTGGCTCATGCCTATAATCCCAGCACTCAAGAGGCCAAGGCAGGAGGATCGATTGCTTGAGGCCGGGAGTTCAAGACCCACCTGTGCAACATCATGAGACCCCCCCCCATCTCTACAAAAAAATTTAAAAATTGCCAGGTGTGGTGGTGCTGCCTGTAGTCCCAGCTACTCTGGGGGCTGAAGTGGGAGGATGGCTGGAGCCCAGGAGTTCAGGGTTGCAATGAACTGTGATTGCACCACTGCACCCAGCCTGGACAACAGAGCAATTATAATAATAATAATAATAAATATATAATGCCAGTCATCATGGCTCATGTCTGTAATCCCAGTACTTTGGGAGGCCGAGGCAGGTGGGTGGCCTGAGTGCAGGAGTTTGAGACCAGCCTGGACAACATGGTGAAACCCCATCTCTACCAAAAATACAAAAAATTAGCTGGGCACCTGGAGGCTGAGGTGACAGAATGGCTTGAGCTTGGGAGGCTGAGGCTGTAGTGAGCTGAGATTGCATCACTGCACCCAGCCTGGGCAACACAGTGAGAGCCTGTCTCAAAAAAAACCCACAAAAATACCATTAATTTGCCAACTTTGTAGTAGAGGACCTAAAGCCACTTGCTCTTTCTGGGGTCCTACCTGTGGCCCAAACAGCAGATGAAGTCTCTTAGGTCAGCATTTCTCAAATGTTTTTTACTGCATTTCATGGACAAATGTCCATCTTACTTCACAACTCAGTACACCCATGTGTATGCGTGTGTGCACGTGTATATTTCCTTCAGTACACCCATGTGTATGCGTGTGTGTGCACGTGTATATTTCCTTCAGTACACCCACGTGTATGCGTGTGTGTGCACGTGTATATTTCCTTCAGCACACCCATGTGTATGCGTGTGTATGCACGTGTATATTTCCTTCAGCACACCCACGTGTATGCGTGTGTGCATGTGTATATTTCCTTCAGCACACCCGTGTGTGTGTGTGCACGTGTGTATTTCCTTCAGCACACCCATGTGTATGTGTGTGTGTGCACGTGTATATTTCCTTCAGCACACCCACGTGTATGCATGTGTGTGCACGTGTATATTTCCTTCAGTACACCCATGTGTATGCGTGTGTATATATGTGTATATTTCCTTCAGTACACCCATGCGTATGCGTGTGTATATATGTGTATATTTCCTTGAAACCCAAAGTAAAAGTTTCATGATATAATACCCTTGAGGTGTGGAAAGCCCTCCAGAATTTTCTATTCTATTTAATAGTAAAAATGCTAATTTTTAACCCATTCAATTGATTTCCCAATGGGCCGTAACCTATTTTTGAAAACCATAGTCCTAGGCCATTTCCTTTCTCAGAGCACAAGACTTTTTAGTGAACAGGATAAATGACTTGCTCAAAGTTAAATTTCAATTCCCAAGGTTTCTCCCTGTTCTTTTTGCTTGTCACTGTTTCGACTTTCTACCACCCTACATTTCAGCAAATATTGGTTACGGTTTGTTTGTTTGTTTGTTTTTAATGAGTTGGGAGGCTGAGTTAGAAAGCAGAGAGAAAGTCTTTTCAGTCTTTTTTTTTTTTGAGACGGAGTCTCACTCTGTCACCCAGGCTGGAGTGCAGTGATGCAATCTCGGCTCACCACAACCTCTGCCACCTAGGTTCAAGTGATTCTCCTGCCTCAGCCTCCCGAGTAGCTGGGACTACAGGCGCACCACCACGCCTGGATAATTTTTGCATTTTTATTAGAGATGGGGTTTCACCATGTTGGCTGGTCTCAAACTCCTGACCCCAGTGATCCACCCACCTCGGCCTCCCAAGGTGCTAGGATTACAGGCGTGAGCCACCATGCCCGGCCTGAAGTCTTTTCAAATGCTTTCAAACAGCTGCACACACTCCGGTCAGTGAGGGCAGCACTCTGCCTGTCACACGGCTGGTCTTCACAGCAGCTTCTACAGAAATCACTCTAACCTACCTTCAGTTCTGACCACAGCTCCTATTTAACATGCCAGATCCATTTTATTTTCCTTGGAATCCTAAGCCTCGGGCAATCACTTTAGGACCAGAGTCATAAAATAAAAATGTGGAGCTCTGCCACCTTGGAACAGGATGCAACCTAGAAAAAAGGCTGGTGGGCTGTCAACTCATGGATCTGAGGTTGACACTATTTTCCATTTTATTTCGCATTTCTTTTTCTCCACCCTCAGTTTCCTGTCCTTATCCTGCTGACTCAATTATTTTTTGTTTCTCCATTGCTAAAAGGAAGGTCACCCATGAGAACATGGAATAGGAGCAAGATTCAGATTAATATGGAGGAGTTTGCTCCCATTGTATAGCAAATGGCAAAGGTTACTTAGGATAGTGGAAGATAATTAATTTTGGGGTTTTTTTTGTTTTTTTTTTTGAGATGGGGTCACACTCTGTCACCTAGGCTGGAGTGCAGTGGCACGATCTCAGCTCACTGCAATCTCCATCTTCCGGGTTCAAGCGATTCTTCTGCCTCAGCTTCCTGAGTAGCTGAGATTACAGGTGCTCACCACCATACCCAGCTAATTTTTGTATTTTTAGTAGAGATGGGGTTTCACCATGTTGGCCAGGCTGGTCTCGAACTCCTGACCTCAAGTGATCCACCCACCTTGGCCTTCCAAAGTGTTGGGATTACAGGCGTGAGCCACCATGCCCAGCCAAAGACAATTAATTTTTAAATTGATTACAAGGACATTTATGCCAACCAGTATAGTGGTCTAAGTTGAAGTTTTGAGTAGGATATGAAGTTCTATTTAGTCCCATTTGGAGGCAAAATAGAACTCACTACATAATAGAGTTTCAAGTTTAGAAGGAACTATAACTAATGTACTGTCTCTGACCTATAATAGGTGCTCAAAAAATGTATGTTGAATTAATTAAACAAAAATTCCTCTACTTCACCTCATCAGGTGGTTATCTAGCGTCGCCTTTACCTCTCCCATGGGAGCAAATCTATAATTTCCCAAAGCAGAAAGACCTGGGCAGTTCGAACTGTCAGAAAGTTTTTATCTGGGCCAGGTGTGGTGGCTCATGTCTATAATATCAGCACTGTGGGAGGCCAAGGTGGTCAGATAACCTGAGGTCAGGAGTTCAAGACCAGCCTGGCCAACAGGGTGAAACCCCATCTTTACTAAAACTACAAACATTAGCCAGGCATGGTGGCACACGCCTGTAATCCCAGCTACTCAGGAGACTGAGGCAGGACAATTACTTGAACCTGGGAAGCGGATGTTGCAGTGAGCTGAGATCGCACCACTACACTCCAGCCTGGGCGACAGCATGAGACTGTCTCAAAAGAAAAACAAAAGTTTGATCTACTAAACTAAATTATCTCTCCCTCTTCTATACATTAATTATTATATATATATATTTTTTTAATAGATTTGGGGTCTTGCTGTGTTGCTCAGGCTGGTCTCAAACTCCTGGGATCAAGCAGTCCTCCCACCTCAGCCCCCCGAAGTGTTGGGATTACAGGTGTGAGCCAACATGCCCATCCTATAAATTATTGTTTGAAGACTGCTCTCCTGTCCACAGCTGTCTTCTGCAGCTAAATATCCAAATCCCTTCTAATGGTACCACAGGGCATGATTCCATGTCTCCCCACCCACTGGTCACTTTGTGGTTTTTTGTTTTGTTTTTTTATTTTTTTGTTTTGAGATGGAGTTTCGCTTTTGTCGCCCAGGCTGGAGTGCAGTGGCGTGATCTCGGCTCACTGCAACCTCCGCCTCCCAGGTTCAAGCGATTCTCCAGCCTCAGCCTCCTGAGTAGCTGGGATTACAGGCGCCTTCTACCATGCCGGGCTAATTTTTTGTTAGTACAGATGGAAGTTTGCTGGTCTCGAACTCTTGACCTCAGGTGATCTGCCCGCCTTGGCCTCCCAAAGTGCTAGGATTACAGGCATGAGCCACCGTGCCAGGCCCCACTGGTCACTTTTGGAAGTATAGTTCGGCCAATCCAGAGGGGGCAGGAACATCATTCCCCTGTTGTAGATGCTACAGCTTTTAGTGGCCGTCTGTCTGCCACCATATTCACTACCTTAATAGCCACTGTCTATTGTTAACTTCTGTTGAGTTTTCAGCAGGGTTCAAGGGAATAGATCAATCTTTGGAGCAGAAAGACCTGGGCCCCAAATCTGGTTTTGCCGTGTACTAGTGCCCCCTATTCTCCTTTTATCATGGAGAATGTGATATCCAGGTACTGTTACAGTCTACTATGGCATATGTAGAGTATCTGTCCCCGCTTATCACCAGTCTAATTCAGCTAGAGGTGGAAAAGAGTCTTATCTATTTGGCTAGGGACATCCTTGCCTTGGAGCTGAATAAAAATAGCCAAGATTTATCTACCAGGTGCTCCATTCTAGCACCTTTAAACATATGAGCTCATGCAATCCTCAGAACAATTCTTAAAAATAAATTCTTAAAAAAATTAAAAATTCTTAAAAATAAAAAGGCAATTCCATTTTCAGGTGTGGAAACTAGCTTTATACAGAAGTAAAGTAACTTGCCCCAGGTCACATGGCTAATAAATGGTGACAACCAGAATTCAAGCCTAGGTCATCTTGCTTCTAACCTGGCCCTAAACAATTCCACTACCCTGCCTCCTTACAAACCCACGCATGACACAGACGGACGGCACCACCCGCACGGCTCTGCAGACACCTCCCCAGGGCAGAATTTCTATTCAAGAGGTACAGGGACCATCTAGATGGAACAATTTGAGAAGATCTAGTATCTGAGGGATCTATTTTTTTTCACTTCAGATTTAAGTTAATTTCAAAATTTGGATTCATATTCCTATGTGGGGAATCTCAGATATTTCTTTTTTGTTGTTGTTTTTTTTTTTGAGACAGAGTTTCACTCTTCTTGCCCTGGATGGAGTGCAATGGCTCCATCTAAGCTCACTGCAACCTCCACCTCCTGAGTTCAAGGAATTGTCCTGCCTCAGCCTCCCGAGTAGCTGGGATTACAGGCACGTGCGACCACACCTGGCTAATTTTTGTATTTTTAGTAGAGACGAGGTTTCGCCATGTTGGTCAGGCTGGTCTCGAACTCCTGACCTGATCCACCCGCCTCGGCCTCCCAAAGTGCTGGGATTATAGTCGTGAGCCACAGCGCCTGGCTAGAATCCCAGATATTTCTAAAAATAAGAGTTTGTAGTACAAATGATGCTCCAGAAATCTGGGTACCATTTGACAGAAATGCAGTGCATTCATATTGCCCCTGCAAGCTAGCTGATTTGCTTAAATTTCCAGAATGCATAACTACCTTTGATAAGGAGAGTTATTGAATTGATAAAATTATCATGTGAATGTATATATATTAAATGTTGTTTCTGGGCCACATGGCAAAACCCTGTCTCTACAAAAAAAATACAAAAAAAAAAAAAAATTAGCCAGGCATGGTGGTACACTCCTGAAGTCCCAACTACTTGGGAGGCCGAGGTGGGAGGATCCCTTGAGCCCAAGAGTTTGAGGCTGCAGTGAACCATAATCATGCCACTACACTACACTGGGCAACGGAGTGAGGGCCTGTCTCAAAAATAAATAAATAAATACTTCAAAAAAAAAAAAACTGTTTCCAAAATATAAATTAGTCAGTTTGGTTTTTCTGATTTGCATCTTTATCTTTCTTTTTTCATAGAGACAGGGCCTTGCTATGTTGACCAGGCTGGTCTTGAACTCCTGGCCTCAGGCAGTCCTCCCGCCTTGGCCTCCCAAAGTGCTGGGACTGCAGGCATCAGCCACTGTACCCCGCCTCTTATTTGTATCTTCTTTTGACATCTGAGCTTGCAACTCTCACTATGTCTGAGTTTCCCTTCGTCTATGGCTGGGACCTTAAGCAATAATACTTCTGATAAACTGTGTGCCAGATGGCCAAACATTGCCTAAAAAAAATGACTAAGAAAGAGGCCTTTGAAAACAGCATTGTGAAGTGGGGGTGACTGATGATGTAAATGGGAAAAATGAACAAATGTGTGAAGAAAACATTTGCAAACAGACGTCTACATCTAAATCCCAAGTCAGCAAATCTAGTATTCAGGAAAAATACCAAATCGGCAGAAACTTTTTGGTTTCTTCAGCTTAATATACACAGTAGACAAATTTTCCTTTGGTTTGGAAAATGTTCCTGCCAAAACTTGTATTTCTTATACGTGGAAATGTGATCAAGGAGGCAGCTGTACGGTGGTTACATTTGTGAGAGCTGGACTGGCTTCCCTTGGTTCATCTCACACAATCCCCTAAATGGTAGGAAGACCCATATCCCAGGGCTAGGGTGCCCAGGTGTCAGAGTGCGCTAACATTCGCTGAGCGCCTATGGTGTCCAGGTACTGAGCTAGGAACTTATATTTGTATCGTCTTACTTTGGCCCCCAACAATTCTGTGAAATAGGTATCATACCTATTTTATAGATGAATAAGTAGAAGTGTGAAGAATACAAAAGGATTGGCTGAAAGTGGCACAGCTTTTAAATAGCAAGACCCTAACTTCAGATCTCTGCGATTTCTGTTTCTTTTTTGTTTTTTGTTTTTTTTAAATAAATGTTAAGAGATATAGCGATGGGGATCTCACCGTGTTGTCCAGGCTGGTCTCAAACTCCTGGGCTCAAGCAATCCTCCCTCCTTAGCCTCCCAAAGTACTGGGATTACAGGTGGGAGCCACCACACCTGGCCAGGTTTCTGTATTAAAACCACTTTTTACTATATCTCAGGTATGGAAATATGAAAATACTGTCGTAGCAGGCGGGTAGTTGAAGCTCTGCACTCGGGGTAGACTGACGTACTGCCAGGCTCCGACTAGGACCTTACGACAATACCCATCCTTGGAAGGTTTGAGTCCACTTTATAGCTGAATTTGATGCCAGGAGTACAGAACAAAAGACCCCATACAGAGACAAGGTTATAAGGTAGAGTGTGCCTGGTACAATTATCTTCCAGAATGCTTCCCAGAAGTAATATAGCTGGGCATCCTGGCACGTGTTTATACTCTCAGCTACTTGGAGGTGCTGAGGCAGGAGGATCATTTGAGCCCAGGAGTGAGAGGCCAGCCTGAGCAACATGCTAGGAAGGGGAGCAGGCTTCTCTGATAAGGTCGAGCCCAAGTAGGCAATGACAGCAGAGAATTCCAAAGGGAGAGACAGTTCTGGGCACGTGAGTCAATCCTGCTAGCCAGGTCCCCTCCAACCCCCTATTCCAGGCAGACCACCTCTGTGTCAAGGTCTGAAATCCAGCCTTGACTTTATTTTATTTATGTATTTTTTGAGACAGCTCTGCTGTACAGGCCAGAATGCAGTGACATGACCATAGCTCACTGTAACCTCAAGCGATCCTCCTGCCTCAGCCTCCCAAGTAGCTGGAACTACAGGCATGCGCAGTCACACCTGTCAAATTTTAATTTTTTTGGTAGAGATGGAGTCTCACTGTGTTGCCCCGGCTATTTCTGAACCCCTGAGATCAAGGGATCCTCCAACCTCGGCCTCCCAAAGTGCTGGGATTACAAGCGTGAGCCACCGCGCTGGGCTAATTTTTAATTTTTTTTTGTAGAGACAAAGTCTCACTATATTGTCCAGGCTATTCTTGAACTCCTGAGCTCAAAGGATCTTCCAGCCTCCTCGGCCTCCCAAAGTGCTGGGATTACAGGTGAGAGCCACCAAGCCTGGCTCTAGCCTTGACTTTATTAAGGTACAGGCAGGTTTTCCTGCAGGTAGTAAGATAAATAAACATTAGGTTGGTTTTAAGATCCAGATAGAGGCTAGACTCTAGCCTAGTGCTTCTTTTTTTTTTTTTTTTTTTTTTTTTGAGACGGAGTCTTGCCCTGTCGCCCAGGCTGGAATGCAATGGCGTGATCTCCACTCACTGCAACCTCTGCCTCCCGGGTTCACGCAATTCTCCTGCCCCAGCCTCCCGAATAGCTGGGATTACAGGCGCACGCCTCCACGCCCGGTTAATTTTTGCATTTTTGGTAGAGACAGGGTTTCACCATGTTGGTCAGGCTGGTCTAGAACTTCTGACCTCGTGATCCACCCACCTCAGCCTCCCAAAGTGCTAGGATTACAGGCATGAGCCACCGCACCCAGCCTAGCCTAGTGCTTCTTAAACATTCATGTGTGCCCCATGCAGTGTCACATCTATAATCCCAGCACTTTGGAGGCCAAGGCAGGAGCATTGCTTGAGCCCAGGAGTCTAAGACTACACTGAGCTATGATTGTGTCACTGCAGTCAAGCCTTGACTACAGAGTGAGACCTTGTTTCTTAAAATATATATATATATATTCATATACATATATATTATTTATTTTTATTTATTTATTTTTGAGAGAGAGAGACGGAGTTTCACGCTTGCTGCCCAAGCTGGAGTGCAGTGGTGCAATCTCAGCCCACTGCAACCTCTGCCTCCCAGGTTCAAGCGATTCTCCTGCCTCAGCCTCCCGAGTAGCTGGGATTACAGGCACGTGCCACCACACCTGGCTAATTTTTGTGTTTTTTGTAAAGAAGGGGTTTCACCACGTTGGCCAGGCTGATCTCTAACTCCTTACCTCAAGTGATCCACCTGCCTCAACCTCCCAAAGTGTGGGGATTACAGGTGTGAGCCACCATGCCCAGCCTTTGAAAATATTTTTTTAAAGAAACTTTAATGTGCAGATAAGTCACATGGAGGGGCTGTGTTAAAATGCAGATTCTGATTCAGAAGGTCTGGTGGGGGTCCACGCCTCTGTGTTTCTAACAAGCTCCTAACTGATACCCAGGCTGCTGCTGGTCTTAGACCAACCCTTGAGTAGACTTTAGAGGAAGGAGAAGTTTTATTAGCTGTTTCTACAACACTCCCCACAGAAAGGGCACACTGTGTGGCCAGCTGGCATGAAAGTGGTTTCTGCTTGGCAGCTATTTTTATGTAGCTGTAATGCATTCTATTTTTTGCATTCTAAGCTTTTCAGTGGACCAGGGCGATTCCTGGGGCTGTCCCAGCTTCGGTGACAGTCCTTAAGACTATTCAGCTACTTTGCTGCAACTACACAACTGCCAAACAATCCACTCATCCTAATCTTGAAACCATTTTCCCTCCTGAGAAGACACCAGACCTCAGCAGGAAGACTTGGCCTGCACAGCAGTTCTCTTACCCCACACGAATTAATAAATAGGCCTCATGAATCGGGGTTTTGTGCTCTTGGGTAGCAAATTACCTGATGACTCTGGTGAACTGACCAAACAGTTTCTGAAACCGTGAGCCGGAAGAACAGTCTACAGCTGTGGTGGACGCCCCTGAACCCCGGGGAAGACCCAGCCCAACAGCCAGTGCACACGAACCCTCCCCTGAACCCCGGGGAAGACCCAGCCCAACAGCCAGTGCACACGAACCCTCCCCTGAACCCCTGGGAAGACCCAGCCCAACAGCCAGTGCACACGAACCCTGCTCTGAAACCTCTCCTGCAGACTGGGCCTGGGCTCGAGAAGAACAGGAGTTTTCTTTTTCCTTTTCTTTTGAGACGGAGTTTCGCTCTTGTTGCCCAGGCTGAAGCGCATGATCGTGGCTCACTGCAACCTCCACCTCCCGGGTTAAAGTGATTCTCCTGCCTCAGCCTCCCGAGCAGCTGGGATTACAGGCATGCGCCACCACACCTGGCTTATTTTTGTAATTTTAGTAGAGATGGGGTTTCACCATGTTGGTCAGGCTAGTCTCAAACTCCTGACTTCGAGTGATCCACCCCTCTCGGCCTCCCAAAGTGCTGGGATTACAGAGATGAGCCACCGCGTCAGGCTGTGAATTGATTTTTTAGTGAAACTTCAGGGAGCCAAGGACCTTGGCCCCCACAGTACCATCTGGATTATTGGGAACAGGTGCAAAATATATAGGGCCAGCGAAAACTCTCAAATGAATGATTGAGATTATAAATTTAGAGAGAAAGGACTCCTTCCTTTCTGTGACAACAGCACTTTAATGTTAGTAAAACAGGATGTCCTTGGATTTAGTTTTAATGCTTATGTATATAAGGTTAGCTATTGCCAGGAGACTGATAAAATTAATCAGAGTCCATCTGTCCCTTCCAGGCACACCTTTACTTTGCTACAGTTTCTCATGGCCATAAATCCATTAGAGCAAGAAACAGCAGGATTAGTAGAGGGCCATAAATTTAGATTCTGGGCCATTTTGCCGATAGGTCTTTTTGCTCTTTTCTCTTTTTTTGAGATAGGGTCTCACTCTGTCACCCAGGCTGGAGTGCAGTGGAGTGGCCATGGCTCACTGCAGCCTCTACATCCCAGGCTCCAGCCATCCTCCTGCCTCAGCTTGCAGCTGGAACTGTAAGAGCACGCCCCCACCCCTGGCTAGTTGTTTTGTACTTTTTATAGAGACGGGATCTTTCTTTGTTGCTAGGGCTGTTCTCAAACTCCTGGGCTCCAGTGATCCTCCCACCTGGGTCTCCCAAAGTGCTGGGGTTACAGGCGTGAACCATCGTGCCCAGCCAGAAACCAGTCTTAAAAGACTGTATACGATAATGATTCTATTTCTATGACAATCTAGAAAAGGTGAAATTATAGAGACCTAAAATACATCAGTGGTTGCCAGAGGCTTGGAGAATGAAGTATAGGCTGAATAGGTAAACCATATATGATATTTTGGGGCAGTGAAACTCTTCTGTATGGTACATGAGACTGTGCATTTGTCAAAACCCATAGAACTGGCCGGGCGCTGTGGCTCACGCCTGTAATCCCAGCACTTCGCGAGGCCAAGGTGAGCGGATCACTTGAGGTCAGGAGTTCGAGACTAGCCTGGCCAACATGGTGAAACCCCATGTCTACTGAAAATACAAAAAATAGCCGGGCGTGGTGGTGGGTGCCTATAATCCCAGCTACTCAGTAGGCTGAGGCAGGAGAATCACTTGAACCCAGGAGGCGGAAGTTGCAGTGAGCCAGGATGGCGCCACTGCACTCCAGCCTAGGCGACAGAGCAAGACACCATCTCAAAAAAATAAATAAATAATAAGTAAAATAAAAAAAAACTTTAGCTGGCTGAGTGGCATGTGCCTGTAGTCGCAGCTACTCAGGAAGGTGAAGCAGGAGGATCCCTTGAGTCCGGGAGTTCATGAGCTATGATCATCCCATGGCACTCCAGCCTCTGTGACAGAGCAAAACCCTGTCTCTAAAACAAAACAAACAAACAAAAAAACCCACAGAGCACAAATTTCTCTATAGCACAAATTTCAACCTTAATATATGCAAATGTTAAAGCGGGAGTGGGAGGGTTCCCAGGATGGAATGCAGACTGTTATAAAGAATCTCACCATGCTACAAAGATGACCTAACATCCAAGGGGAAGGAAGGGAAGTGCTGGGCATCGAAGGGGAAGGAAGGGAAGTGCTGGGCATTGAAGGGGATGGAAGGGAAGTGCTGGGTATTGAAGGGGGTGGAAGGGAAGTGCTGGGTATTGAAGGGGGTGGAAGGGAAGTGCTGGGTATTGAAGGGGATGGAAGGGAAGTGCTGGGTATTGAAGGGGAAGCTGGGCATGGTGGCGGGCGCCTGTAGTCACAGCACTTTGGGAGGCTGAGGTGGGCGGATCATGAGGTCAGGAGATTGAGACCATCCTGGCTAACACAGCAAAACCCCATTTGTACTAAAAATACAAAAAATGAGCCTGGCACGGTGGCATGCGCCTGTAGTCCCAGCTACTCGGGAGGCTGAGGCAGGACAATCACTTGAACCCAGGAGGTGGAGGTTGCAGTGAGCCGAGATCACACCACTGCACTCCAGCCTAGCAACAGAACAAGACTCTGTCTCATAAAAAGAGAAAAAGTTCAATATATGAAAATCAAGAATGAAAGAGAGGACATCACTATATACCTTACAGAAAAAAAAAAAAAAAAAAAGGTTGCCAGGTACAGTAGCTCATGCCTGTAGTCCCAGCACTTTGGGAGGCTGAGGCAGGCAGATTGCTTGAGCCCAGGAGTCTGAGATCAGCCTGGACAACATGACAGAACCCCATCTCTACAAAAAATACAAAAATTAGGCAGGTGTGATGGCACAGGCCTGTAGTCCCAGCTACTCAGGGAGGCTGAGGAAAGAGGATGGCTTGAGCACTGGAGGTTGAGGCTGCAGTGAACCCTGATGGTGCCCTGCACTGCAGCCTGGGTGACAAAGTGAGACCCTGTCTCAAAAAATAAATAAATAAAAATAGATTATAAAAGAATACTATGAGTAACCATATGCCAACAAATTAGATAACTTAGAGAAAATAAAATGGACACACTCCTTGAAAGACACAAACTTCTGAAACAGACAGAAGAAGAAGTAGAATATCTAAGTAGACCTATAGACCTACAGCAAGTAAAGAGATTGAATTCATAATGACAGTGGCTCACACCTATAATCCCAGCACTTTTCAAGGCTGAGGCAGGAGGATCACTTGAGCCTATGAGTTCAAGTCCAGCCTAGACAATATAGCAAGACACTGCCTCTAATACAAAAATTAACACTGAAACAACAAAAACGCTCAACAAACTAAAAGGAAGTCCCTCAATCCAATAAAGTGCACATACAAAAAAACCTACAGCTAACATACTTAGTAGTGAAAGACTTTCTCCCTAACAAAACAAAGATGTCCACTCTCACCTGTTCTATTCAACACTGTGAAGGAGGTTCTAGCCAAAGCAATTAGACAAGAAAAAGAAACAGACTGGGCATGGTGGCTCACGCCTGTAATCCCAGCACTTTGGGAGGCTGAGGCGGGTGGATCAACAGGTCAGGATTTCGAGACCAGCCTGGCCAACATAGTGATACAAAAATACAAAAAATTAGCTTGTCGTGGTGGTGGGCACCTGTAATTCCAGCTACCAGGGAGGCTGAGGCAGGAGAATCTCTTGAACCCAGGAGGGAGAGGCTGCAGTGAGCCGAGATCATGCCATTGCACTCCAGCCTGGGCAACAAGAGTGAAATTCCATCTCAGAAAAAAATAAAAGAAAAAGAAACAAAAGGTATTCAGATTGGAAAGGAAGAATTGAAACTATCTCTGCTTATAAATGATATGATTTGATATAGAGAGAATCCTAACGAATCCACCAAAAAGCTGCTAGTATTTACATGTATATTTCCCAGCTCTGTCCACTTAGTGCTTCCTAATACCATTCCCCAATACAGAGGACCCTGCTTCCTAATACCATTCCCCAATACAAAGGAACCAGCCTCCTAGGAGAAATGCCTGATTTCTTTTTTTATTTTTTGAGATGTGGTCTCGCTCTGTCGCCAGGCTGCAGTGCAGTGGCGCAATCTTGGCTCACCGCAACCTCCGCCTCCTGGGTTCCAGCGATTCTTCTGCCTCAGCCTCCCGAGTAGCTGGGATTACAGGCATGAGCCACCACACCCAGCTAATTTTTGTATTTTTAGTAGAGACGGGGCTTCACCATGTTGGCCAGGCTGGTTCAATCTCTTGACCTCATGATCTGCCCGCCTCAGCCTCCCAAAGTGCTAGGATTACAGGCGTGAGCCACGGTGCCCGGCCCTGATGGGTTTTGTTTTGTTTTGTAAATAAACTTGTATCAGAAGAAATGGCTGATTCTAAGTCTGGGTCAGGAAATATCCCATATGAACCTGGAGCATCTTCTAGTGCCAGAAAGTAAGAAAAAGCTCAGAGAACAAAATGGTGGGGATACGTCTATGGACACAGAAGCCAACTACAAAAGCTCCCAATGGCCAAAGCTGGAGCAATTTGAACTACAGAATGAAGAGCCTAATACAGATATAACCCAAAGCATAAGAAACAAATATCCACGAGACCCCACTGCCACAAATAAGTGATTGACTAAACAAATAAATGAGGACGAATAGACAACTCTCTTGTACAGCGGAACTCTAGGTGTTATACTGACATTTATCATGGAGGAGGCGGGGCATAACTCCCTACCACTGAGGCAGGAGTTGCATAGAGTGACTCCCTACTAAAGAGTATAGTACGGAAAGCGGAGGAAAGGCCGGGCACGGTGGCTCACGCCTGTAATCCCAGCACTTTGGAGGCCAAGGCGGGTGGATCACGAGGTTAGGAGTTCAAGACAAGCCTGGCCAACATGGTGAAACGACTAAAAATACAGAAAATTAGCCAGGCATGGTGGCAGGTGCCTGTAATCCCAGCTACTCAGGAGGCTGAGGCAGGAGAATCGCTTGAACCCGGGAGGCAGAGGTTGCAGTGAGCCGAGATCACGCCATTGCACTCCAGCCCGGGCAAAAGCGCGAGAGTCCATCTCAAACAAACAAACAAACTAAAAAGAAAATGGCACTTTATCTCTGTGGCTTTCCTCCCCAAAACCCCAAACCCCAGTCTAATCATGAGAAAAACATCAGACAAATCCCAGTTGAAGGACATTCTATAACATGTATGACCAGTACTCCTTAAAACTGTCAAGTTCATTTTAAAAAAAGAAGAAGGGCTGGGCGCGGTGGCTCACGCCTGTAATCCCAGCACTTTAGGATGCCGAGGTGGGCGGATCACCTGAGGTCAGGAGTTCGAGACCAGCCTGGCCAACATGGTGAAACCCCCGTCTCTACTAAAAATACAAAAATTAGCCGAGTGTGGTGGCTCGAACCCGTAGTCTCAGCTACTTGGGGGGTTGAGGCAGGAGGATTGCTTGAGCCCAGGAGGCAGAGGTTGCAGTGAGCTGACATCGTGCCGCTGTGTTCCAACCTGGGTGGACAGAGTGAGACCCTGTGCGAGAAACTTACATTTTATTTTATTTATGTATTTGGTTTTGGGATTACAGGCATGAGCCACCGTACCTGGCTGAAACTTACATTTCAGAAGAGCGTAAGGAGACATAATGACTGAATGTGATATGGCATCCTAGATGAAATGCTAGAAATAGAACACTGGGTAAGAACTAAGGTAACCCAAATTATGTATGGTCTTCAGAAGACTGTATCAATATTGGCTCATAGGTTTTGATAAATGTACCATAGTAATGTGATAACAATAGGAGAAACTGAGTGTATGGGTATATGGAAACTCTGTATTTGATTGATTGATTGATTGAGATAGGGTCTCACTTTGTTGCCCAGGTTGGAGTGCAGTGGTGGGAACATGAGTCACTGCAGCCTCAACATTCTGGGCTCAAAACATCTTCACGAAGCTGCCCAAGTAGCTGGGGAATACAGAAGCATGCCTGGCCGTTTTTACAATTTGTGGAGAGATGGGGTTTCTTTGGTTTCTTTTTTTTTTTTTTTTTTTTTTGAGACAGTCTCACTCTGTCACCCAGGCTGGAGTGCAGTGGCGCGATCTCAGCTCACTGCAATCTCCGCCTCCCGGGTTCAAGCAATTCTTCTGCCTCAGCCTCCCAAGTAACTGGGATTACAGGCGCCCGCCACCACACTCAGCTAATTTTTATATTTTTAGTAGAGATGGAGTTTTGCCATGTTGGCCAGGCTGGTTTCAAACTCCTGACCTCAGGAGATCCATCCACCTTGGCCTCCCAAAGTGCTGGGATTACAGGCGTGAGCCACCGGGCCTGGCCGAGATGGGGTTTCAACATCTTGTCCAGGTTGGTCTTGAACTCCTGGGCTCAGGTGATTTTCCCAGCTTGCCCTCCCAGTGTGCTGGGATTACAGTCCTGACCCTCTGGGCCCAGCCATCTCTATACTATCCTTGCAAATTTTTTGTGAATCAAAAATATTCTAAAGCAAAAATTTATTGAGAAAAATATACACATACATATCATATATGCACATACACATAGTTGCAGAAAAGGAAATAGAAGAAAAAATAGTTTAAAAAATATTTTTGTTTTTCCATTAAATATTCTTTAATAAATATGTATTACTTTGAACATAAAAAATGCTTTTCTTTAAACTATGAGAATAGAAAATGCTTATTTGTTTGAAATGTAACACTGGCTTTCTCTTTCTACTGTATTCTACCCATTACTATTCTATATTTTGTATTTTATTATATTATTATTATTTTTAAGACAGGGTCTCACTCTGTCACCCAGGCTGAGTGCAGTGGCATGATCACAGCTCACTGCAGCCTCGACCTCCCCAGGCTCAAGTGATCCTCCCACCTCAGCCTCCTGAGCAGCTGGGGCTATAGGTGAGT
>NW_026652981.1:0-18734 GCF_009828535.3 Hylobates moloch
GTTTTAGGTCTAACATGTAAGTCTTTAATCCATCTTGAATTAATTTTTGTATAAGGTGTAAGGAAGGGATCCAGTTTCAGCTTTCTACATATGGCTAGCCAGTTTTCCCAGCACCATTTATTAAATAGGGAATCCTTTCCCCGTTGCTTGTTTTTGTCAGGTTTGTCAAAGATCACATAGTTGTGGATATGCAGCATTATTTCTGAGGGCTCTGTTCTGTTCCATTGATCTATGTCTCTGTTGTGGTACCAGTACCATGCTGTTTTGGTTACTGTAGCATTGTAGTATAGTTTGAAGTCAGGTAGCATGATGCCTCCAGCTTTGTTCTTTTGGCTTAGGATTGACTTGGTGATGCGGGCTCTTTTTTGGTTCCATATGAACTTTAAAGTAGTTTTTTCCAGTTCTGTGAAGAAAGCCATTGGTAGCTTGATGAACCAACACGGCACATGGATGCGTATGTAACAAACGTGCACATTGTGCACATGTACCCTAAAACCTAAAGTATAATAATAAAATAAAATAAAATAAAAAGAATAAAGTTTTAACCTATCAAAAAAACAAAACAAAACAAAACAAAAACAAATTGCATTGTGATTTTTCCACCTCAGTTGGTATGTAGGAGTGTGTTTTTGCATTCCTATGCATATATATGCACATAGTATGTATGTCTACATTTTAACATTGCATTATCATTGATTTCTAATCTAAATACTTGGTCAGATATTTTTCATCTGTGTCATACCAATTCTTTGAAACTTGTTAAAGCTTCCTTTATTTATTAGTTATGCTTCAAAAACACTCATGACCTACATAACAGAAGACACATTCAACTGGGATTTTGATGAAGGTGTATTTATCAATATGTCAAGAAAGTCTGGGCACCTGGGGACTATCAACAGTAAGACATTATTATCACCACCAAGTGTTAAGAGAAAAAGGGATGAAACAGTGTTACTGGAGCCCAGTAAGATGTAGTGTCATGGGAAGCAGATAGGTACTCTACACAAAACTGAAGTTGTAGAAGGGCACTGCCATAACCATGGCATAAAGGCAGAGAAGAAGTAAGGAAAATTTGCTCCCATCTGTCCATTTTTATGCTCTTCAATCTCCTACTAGTGCCTGCCATTAGCTATAACGATCTAGAAGCCATAGTGCAAAGAATCCAGGTTATATAGTTTACAGTGGTTAACCACTTCTGGTATAGAACAAGGAAGCAAGAAGAGCAGAGAATTAATGGTAAAAGGAAATAAATAGAAAATATCCAGCAAATTTTTTGAGATGCGACATGACATAATTTATATTTGTTCTATTTTTTGCTCAAACATAATGTTATATATGTTCTTATATTAGTTATTGTCCAACTAGAAATCACTGGGTATGTTTTACAGAGAGGAAATTTAATACTGATAATTAGTTAACAGATGATGTTAATGCAGTGAAACCAAACAGAAAGGCGAGACAATTGAGAGATTAGAAATAGCAGAAAGCTGCTATTGTCTCTAGGTCTGGAGAGATACAGAAAGTAGGTGGTGTTTATCAGAAACCAGAAACCAGGACTATCTTGAGGAAACTAAAATCAATGTGATGGCAGACTAGATGTAATGGGACCATAAAATGAGAAGATCTTCAGTAGAGAACTGAAACTACAAAGGAAAGGCAACTGCTGTTAGAAAATATTGCCTGTGTTGGTATGCAAAGGCCAGGAAGACTATGGTTTCTCTTGCCTTTCCATGGTGTTCATTGGCTAAATCAACTGGCAAGGATGTCTGGGAAGCGTAGTTTTTCTGACATGAATAATAATTGGATCTGTGTATAAACAGGCAATGATCTGCCCATTTCTCTATTTGATAGATACAGGATTGCACATATTTATCAGATAAAACTTGTTAGCCACGATCTTTGAATTTTCTTTGTTTTTTTGAGACAGAGTCTCGCTCTGTCACCAGGCTGGAGTGCAGTTGTGTGATCTTGGCTCACTGTAACCTCTGCCTCCTGGGTTCAAGTGATTCTCCTGCCTCAGCCTCCCAAGTAGCTAGGACTACAGGCGTGTGCCACCATGCCCAGCTAATGTTTGTATTTTTAGTAGAGATGGGGTCTTGCCATGTTGGCCAGGATGGTCTTGATCTCTTGACCTCGTGATCCACCTGCCTCGGCCTCCCAAAGTGCTGGGATTACAGGCATGAGCCACTGCACCTGGCCAAACAGTGGAATTTTCTATACTCATAAATTTTGTCTGTCATTTTGTTTCTGTTAAATGTGTATTAAAATCAACCATATTAATTGTGACTTTGATAGTCCCTTATTGTTCTGTCACATATTTTATATAATTTGAGACTATTCTGTTAGGGGTGTAAAAATTCATGATTTTAACATCTCTTGGTGAATTTTTTTATCATTATGCTGGCAGTCTGTTTCAATGAATATTCTTTACATAGATTATTTGTGTTATTGTTTATATTTTCACAGCTATGTTCATGGATATTTTATCTTCATGTTTTTGTTTCATCTTCAAATTGTGTGGTTTCATCTATAATTGGTCTCCTTAAGCAACTCTACACTGATGTGAAAGTATCTTTCAATAGGTAAGTCTAATTTAATTACTTTTATGTTTTTTGCTAATACTTTCAGGTTTTTTTCTTGTCACAAACTTTACTCGCTCAAATGCCATGGTCAGATGTTTTGCATAGCTATCCTGAGCAAAAAGAACGAAACTGGAGGAATCACATTACCTGATTTAAAATTAAACTACAGAGGTATAGTAACCAGAACAGCATGGTACTGGCATAAAAACAGACACATATGCCAATGGAACAGAATAGAGGACCCAGAAACAAACCCACACCCCTACAGTGAACTCATTTTTTGATAAAGGTGCCAAGAATATTCACTGGGGAAAACACAGTCCCTTCAATATATGATGCTCACAAAAGTGGACAAAGTGATGAGACAACCCACAGAATGGGAGAAAATATTTGTCAACTACCCATCTGACAAGGGATTAATAACTGGAACTTGTAAGCAACAAAAACGACTCTATGGAATAAAAATATAATAATACTATCAAAAACTGGGCAAATAATTTGAATAGACATTTATCAAGAGAATACTTTCCAGTGGCAAACAAGCATACACCAAGGTGCTCAACATCATTGATTATCAGAGAAATGCAAATAAAAACTAAAATGAGATATTATTTCACCCCAGTTAAAATGGCTTTTCTCCAAAAGTCAGGCAATAATAAATACTGGCAAAGATATGGTGAAAAGCGAACCCTTGTACACTGTTGGTGGGAATGCAAATTAGTATGATCACTATGGGGAACAGTTTAGAGGTTCCTCAAAAAAACTAAAAGTAGAGCTACCATATGATCCAAAAATCCCACTGCTGGGTATATAGTAAAAAGGAAGTAAATCAGTATCCCAAAGACATATCTGCACTCTCATGTTTGTTGCAGCACTGTTCACAATAGCCAAGATTTGGAAGCAACCTAAGTGTCCATCAGCAACTGAATGGATAGAGAAAATCTGAACATTAAAACAATTAAACCCATGGAGTTAGACAGTAGAAGGATGGTTACCAGAGGCCGGAAAGAGTAGTATGGGTTTGAGGGGAAGGTGGAATGGTTAATTGTTACAAAAATCATAGTTAGAAATAATGAATAAGCCTTACTATTTTGTAGCATAACAAGGTGACTATTGTCAATATTTTGATTGGATATTTTACTCTAACAGGGTATAATTGGATTGTTTTAACACCAATAATAAATGCTTGAGGGGATGAACACCCCATCTCCCATGACGTGATTTAGTATGCATTGCATGCCTGTATCAAAGCATCTCATGTACCCATAAATATATATACCAACTATGTATCCACAAAAATTTAAAATAAGCTACTATGATTAAAAAACGCAGCACGTAAATTAGACCATCACTTGAAACCACCTTCCAAATAAGTCCCATCTTATTTTTGTTCTACTCTTTAAAAAATATAGCCTTTTCACAATATGACTTCTTGTGAAAATACAAGGAGGTAAAAGAATAAGCATTTTTAATTATTTTTCTGTCATTGCAAGTGGCTTTTGAACGGTTTATTAAAGGTCAAAGAAGCACAGTATTTTTGGAAATATTTTTGAAATACTTGAAATCTCAAACAGTAAGTGTTGATTGTATAAGCAGACAGGCACAGATGGATGTAAAAAGTGCCGTTGCAATGCCAACTCAATATCTGAAAATTTGTCTCTAAAATAGAATGATTTATTTTATTTTACGTTATTTTATTTTTCTTTTGTTTAGTCCTTTCCCCAACTAGAAAGCACTGTCAGAGCCATTTAATAATTTGTGTTGTGGTTGAGCTTGTGAGGGCCAAAATAAAATGAGAAATGCTGATGTAATGACATTCAGTTTCATCAAGCTCCCGGAGACCCAGACTAGTGTATCAGATCAGACAGTTCAAAAGTGTGATATCTATCTTTCTCCTCAGAAGAAATCACATTTCTTTAGCTCTTCTGAAGAATTCAAGGGATGAAAAGACAGAATATGACGGACTATAGCAGCAGAAATGCTAACAGCTCAAAAAGGCTGCTTTTAATAGAATGGCAAATTATACTTCCTAAGCACGCTCACAGGCATTATCTTATTTGAGCCTCTAGACAAACCTTGATTTAGGTAGAATTTGTGCCCTTATCTCTCTTGTGCGGATGGGAAATTAACCTCAGTGGTTGAAACTCACTTAAGTTCCATATCTAATATATGTCATAGCCAGAAATTGACCTTCCATTTCTGAATACTCCTCAGGGATATTTTTTTCGTTGTATGCTGCTGCCAGCATCAACCAGGTGTCTGTTGAATAAGGCCTCCAGAACCCATTTTGACTTGTAAGGAAGTTGCTTCCCATCTATTGTGGATGCTTGATCAGGTCCTGATAGTTCACTAATGCCATCAGGCTCAAATCATCCCAACTCCAACTTTGATGTCTTTGCATAGCTTATCATTTCTTCAAATATTTATTGCGTTTTACATAATCACTTTTACAATTGCTACCTCATGTCTACTTAGTATTTCTATCTTATTGCATCTGTACCCTTCCCATGGGAAGCATCAAAGCAAAGTTGTCAAAAGCATTGCCTTTGGAGTCAAATAGAACACGTCTTACAATCCAGTTTTGTCACTTGCTAGCTTTGTGAACTTGAATACATTACTTAACCTAGTTGGGGCTCAGTTTCTATGTAACACAGAGATAATAACCAAACCCATCTCAAATGTTGTAACATTTAAATGTAGGGCCGTGATAAAGTTTATCATCCATATAACCGTGGCCTGACCGCAGGTATAAATGGGAATGCTGTGAGCAGCAAGGACATATGGTTACTCTACATACATAAAATAATTCTCGGAAAGGAAGTAGCACACTAGGTGGCTCATAGCAAGTCCTTTGCTCTTGATGTTGTCTCTGACTGAGACATTCTTTTTCTCACTCTTCCCTTGGTTGTCTTTTTCTCATGCTTCATGCCTCAGTTTAAATGTAACCTCTTCTGAGCAGCTTTCCCTGACCACTTTATCTAGGTCATTGTATTTTCTTTCATAGAATTTACTGCAGTTGAAACTTATGCATGTATTTCTGTACTTTGGTGGCTTATCTTTTCTACTGGGAGGTCCATTAAGGCAGAGACCACATCTTTTTCATTCACCGATGTATTCCTAGAAGCTAGCTTTATCCTTAGTACACAGCAGGTATTAAAACAATTTATAGGATGGATTAACAAATGCATGGATGTTAGTTTTCTTTTCCTATACTAATGTTTCTAAATTGGGAATATTTTTGCCCCACAGGGAACAGTTTGCAAAGTCCAGAGACTTTTTTGGATGTCACAACTGGGGTGGGTGGAGTTGCTACTGGCATTTACGTGTAGAAGCCGAGGATACTGCCAAACATCCTGCAAAGCACAGTAGTGCTCCCTACAACAGAAAATTATCTGACCCGTAATGTCAATGGTGCTTTCAGGAATCCTGTTCTATACATAGATATATGAGGAATTTATTGTCCTGAGTGGGTGCAAAATTAATGGCAGTACTGGAAGAGATAGCTGCATCTTAATCTTAAGTATTCATATCATTAAAAAGGTGAAATATTATCAATTAGGCTTATTTTGTATCTCAAAAATTTGGCAGTAGATGGCACTAGAAGACACCACAGTTTACTCTCAAATTCTTTATAGATGAATCTCCTTTATGATTTATAATTTATCATAGTTAAAGTTACCTCCTTCCTACACATACTTATTTGTCTACTAATCTAGATATATGAAAATTGCCTAATAGTATTTCTGCCATTCAGCTCAACAAACATGAAGCCAGTGGCTAATATGCATAAGGCACTCTTCTGTGTATGGAGATAAGACACAGGCATTTTCCTTCGTGAGTTTCCTTCATTTTCCTTCATGACTTATTCCTTGGGGTTAGCATCTTATTCCTGCAATTGATGAGCATCACTTGTAGTAATTCATTATTATTCAGTATTTCCAAAGTCCTAGGTAGGAATGTCTCTAGACCATAATGATGCTTGGCATTAATACGCATGAATGAAGAGGAAGTGCAGTTTGGCTTCCCAAATCATTTCTAAGACTTATCAAACATCTAGAGTTTTGGTTCCTATAAAATGAATATCCACGTTCTTTCCTGATAGCAGCAAACAATATTAATACATCTATGCTTCAGTTTTGTTAAAGCGCAAAGAATCACAGAACACATTTCAAGTGTTACGGATGATTTCTGCTGTAGGAAATCTAGCAGACTATTTCTTCAAATTACAGTTATCAGGCACTGCTTGTGTGTCAGGCATTGTACTATGCACTGAGGATAAGAAGATTAACGAAACACAGTTTCTGTACTGTGTTGATTCTATCTCAGGTATTTTCACTTCTCTCACAGCCACCTCTACTAGCCCACTCCAAACCACCATTATCTCCTTCTTGAACTATCGCAGCAGCCTTCTAACTAGACTTTTTTCTTCCACATTCTTAATGTTAATTTCCTGAATGGTCCTTGTAGAATAGAAGTTAGATTTTGCCATGCATTAACTGGCTTTCCATTGCAATTAGAATAAAATGTAACCATACATGATCAAGCTTATCTCAAACTGTCTGATCTCCTCTCCTATATGTCTTTTCCTTGTTCACTTTGCTGCAGTCACATTGGACTCAATGCTATTCCTTGGACAAATTAAGTGCATTGCCACCTCGGGGCCTTTGTACTTTCAACTTCCTTAGTGTAGAATGTTCTTCCTCGCTTATACCCAAGTTTTATACAGACTTTTTTTTTTTGTCAAATTTTAGCTCTCAACCAGGCTTTCTTTTTTAGTACCTCCTGTTTCTCCCTATTTCTGATTTTGCTTTATTTCCTTCAGAGGTTATGGATGAATTGTTCATTTTGGGGTGATATGTCATTTTTAAACCATACTCACATACTTTTTTCAGAAAAAGAAGCAAAAGTATATGTCAAATATTCTAGTATTCATTTTCTCAGTGGTTTATTGTCTTATCATATCACTATAAGAAAACTTTCATGAAAGCAGAAAACTTCTGTCTTTTTCATAACAACTGTTTACTTATGCCAAGAACACTTTCTGGAACATGGTGGGTACTTAATATATGTTGAAGAGATTATTTTTCCAGGATTTCATTTGATGTGTAAAAATCCATATTGGAAATTAGTAAATTTTAAAGGGGGTGTTTCATTGGTAATTTGATGATGTAATGAATATATATGTAATTTATTTTTCCTAAGAAATTAATTAATTATAATCATTAAAACTAGAAGTTATTTGATTCATTGGCAGCAGCAGTTATAAAATTTGAGTTTCTAATTTGGGCTTTGTAAATATATATGACCTTGAGCCAGTCATTTCACTTTTTAAAATTTGTTTCCTCATACAGATAGTGAATGATTAATTCTTACCCTCTGTATCTCATTGCAGATTTGATGTTTAAATTATTGTTGTGAAAATCCTGATAGACTATATTATCTCATATGTTTAAACGTGGAATTCTATATTTTTTTTGTTTTGGGAAATTAGAGTCCTTCCGTTCAATTGATTGTTAATTTTCACAATATACAAATCCAACAAAAAAGTTGTAGTGTGGTTATATTTTGGAAAACCTTTATGTGTTTTTTAAATCTCTAGTATTGATTTAGTG
The DNA here is from genome assembly GCF_009828535.3 of Hylobates moloch. NCBI lineage: Eukaryota > Metazoa > Chordata > Mammalia > Primates > Hylobatidae > Hylobates > Hylobates moloch. The sequence continues at coordinate 8,195 of NW_026652981.1, forward strand.
ATACGCCCCAAAAATTGAGAAATCAAGGAGAATGAAAGGTAAGGACACTAGAACACTAAACAAGCGGACCAAATCATCAAATTTCAATTTGAAAATCAAAATAAAATGTTAAGGATGTGTAAAAAAGTAAACAAAAAATACTTTGTGTACTGGTTTCCTTTATGGTTGCATTCAACTACTTTGCATATTTTGTAGTGGTAAAATGAATTGAAATATTCAAATTGAAGACTTATATTGGAAGTAACATAAACCAACAGAAAGAGTGAATTAACAAACACAGAACGCTGTCAACTGGTTCAGGTAGAGAAAAATCAAAAAAGTTTCTGGATTTTAATGGTTGTTTGAATTGACTAAACATTCAGTTCAGCTTTTCAATAAGCAGTTGAATATATTAAGAAAAGAAGAAAAATATCATTGGGGCAATAAGGTAGAACAAGTTTGTTCTACAATGAGGATAGTAGATCAGGTATAATATTAGTATGACACACTTTTCATTTTCTTTTGAAGGAGATCTGAACAACTATCTTATAAAAATGAAAGGATTATTGCTTATTTGAAATTTTCAAAGTCTGAAAAATACATTTATTGAAAACCCCATAATTATTTAAGTATCTGCCAATATCTAAGTATATCCAGTTGTGTAGATTGTAGCCAAATACCTTTCTCCATATAATATAAAATATGCTTCCTACTTCCATATTTATTGCGGCACTATTCAAAATAGCCAAGATAGAGAGGGAATCAACCTAAGAGTCCATCAACTGATGAATGGATAAAGAAAATGTGTGTAGATGCCTGTTCCCCTGCTCCCTGTGTGGATTTTTTTTTTAAATTATACTTTAAGTTTTAGGGTACATGTGCACAACGTGCAGGTTTGTTACATATGTATACATGTGCCATGTTGGTGTGCTGCACCCATTAACTCGTCATTTAACATTAGGTATAGCTCCCAATGCTATCCCTCCTCCCTCCCCCCACCTCACAACAGTCCCCGGTGTGTGATGTTCCCCTTCCTGTGTCCATGTGTTCTCATTGTTCAATTCACACCTATGAGTGAGAACATGCGGTGTTTGGTTTTTTGTCCTTGCGATAGTTTGCTGAGAATGATGGTTTCCAGCTTCATCCATGTCCCTACAAAGCACATGAACTCATCATTTTTTATGGCTGCATAGGATTCTTTTGTGCAGCAAAGGCAGCTGTGCTGTTCCCTGGAACATTACCCTGGTGGTCAGGGAACTGCCCTTTAACCCCCAGTGTGGCTGCTGCTTGCACCTGCACATGGGGAGCCAGAGTGTGGACTTACCTGACCAAGCCCCCACCAGCTTTGCGCTTTAACCTGCACTGGTGCCATAACAGAATGGACAGAGACAGGATCATATGGGTGTTCCATGGCCCTGTCCAATGCCTGAGGCATAAGAATACCTCCCTTGGGTAACTTAAGGCAAGCACGAATTCCACTGCTACCACCACATTTCATGCTCTTTTACAAGCATCACCTTCTGGCTGGAGGCCAACTGGAAAAGCCTATTACAACATCTGCAGACACAATAACACAGCACTCAGGAAGGAAAAAAAAAAAAAACAAAAAACTTTTGTGCAACCTCAGCTATTACCATTGCCCTAGCAACAGCCTGGAGTGTGGCAGACCCACTGGGCCACTAGACGTGCAGAAGCAGCAGGATTCACAGTAGTCTGTCCTTCAGAGACTGCTGCTCCTAGGGGAAGGCAGAGTATACCACATTAATGGGTAACCCTGTGGTGGTTGGTGGGGAGGGGGGGAGCAAAAGACAAAAACTGCAGGTCTTGAGTCCCTGAAGTGTCTACTTGTGGGAAGTTTCATTTAGCAGAGGTGCAAGTGCAGTACTGGGCTCAGTGAGGAAAGTCACCAGCACTACCCCAACAGTCAGGCACCCCCGGTGCTCAGGAAGGGTCTTGGAGAAGTAAACTTCTCCTCATCCACCACTGCAGACACAACTGGGCCTGCTCCCACAGGAACTTAGCATGGGTGCATTTGTAGACAGCCTTTCTTGAACACTTTCGGGTGGCACTCCACAGGAGGAGTGCCCTCTAGGTTCAGGCTTGCAGAAGAGGTAGAGTCACAATCACTCTCCACATGGAATGACAGTGTTCATCCAGATGGAAACAGGCTCCTGTCTGATCTGAATAGCCAGAATACTGGGTCAGGAGTGTGACTGGGAGGCAGATTGCTTTCCAGCTGGCCTGGAAGGAGAGCTGTGTTGGCTGCCTCTTTTCCCCCTGTAAAGACTTCACTCAGTACATTTCACTGAGAGCTTACCCAGCTGTCTCTGTCAAGCCTGGGAGCTCTGCCTACTATTTGGGTATTGCATTTGGTCGCAGCAGGATTTTTACCTATGGGCACCTCCTAATGGTCCGAATCCTGAAATGTTCCACCCAATGAATAAAATAATGGAGAAATTTTTTTAAGTGGGAATGAGACTAAAGTTCATGAGACTTCTGCCATTCCAGCCCCACGGGAGACAGGTAATCTGCTCAAACAGCCATCACAGCACTACTACAACCAGCATCTGAGAAAACCATTGTTCAAAGATTCTCTATAAGCAAGGGACTCATACAAATTTTCACCACTAAAAGCATCCAGTGCCAAAACTAGGTGACAATAAACTATAAACATTAAAGTCACATCCTCAAGGTGAGAAAAAAATATGAACAAAAACAATTGAATCAAAAAATACAAAAGTAATTAGAAGAAACAGTCTACACAAATGAGGGGGAACTAGAAAAATAATTATGTCTATATGAAAAAACTAGGTCCTATTTTTTTTGTTTGTTTTGTTTTGTTTTTGTTTTTGTTTTTTGAGATGGAGTTTGGTTCTTGTTGCCCAGGCTGGAGTGCAATGGTGTGGTCTCGGTTCACTGCAACCTCTGCCTCCTGGGTTCAAGTGATTCTCCTGCCTCAGCCTCCCGAGTAGCTGGGATTACAGGCATGCGCCACCATGCTCAGATAATTTTTTAAATTATTTTTATTAGAGACAAGGTTTCACCATGTTGGCCAGTGTGGTCTCAAACTCCTGACCTCAGGTGATCCACCTGCCTTGGCCTCCCAAAGTGCTGAGATTACAGGCATGAGCCACTGCACCCAGCCAAAACTGGGTCCTATTATACCCCCAAAAGATCACAGTAACCAGCACTGGATCCAAACCCAGATACAATCATTGAAATAACACATAAAGAATTCAAAGGGTTGATTAGGAAGCTACTCAAGGAGATACAAGAGAAGGGTGAAAAATCAACATATAAAGTACCCTAAAACTTAAAGTATAATAAAAAGTAAGATAAAATTCACTTTAAAAAATAAAAAAAAGAAATAAAATCAGGATACAAATGAAAGGTTTTTTAACTTTTAGAAGATAGACATATTTTAATAAAAGATATTTTAAATACTTTAATATTTTTAAAATAGATATTTTAAATAAAAAAACAATGGAAATGAAAGACACACTTAGGGAACTAAAAACTCCAGTGGAATATTGTAACGATAGACTAGACCAAGTAGAAGAAAGAATTTCAGAGCTTGAAAACAAAGATTTCAAATTATCCCTATCTGACAAAAATTTTTAAAAAGACTTAAAGTCTCCAAGAAATATGGGATTATGTAAAGAGGCCAAACCTAAGAAAGATAGGTGTTCCTAAAGAAGTAGAAAAAAAAAATTGAAAAACCTATTTGAGAGAATAATTGAAGAAAACTCTCCAGCCTTGCTAGAGATGTATGCGTCCAAATACAAGAAGCTCAAAGAACTCCTGGAAACTCCATTGTAAAGAGAACATCACCAAGGCATATATTCATCAGGCTATATAAAGCCAACATGAAGGAAGGAATTCTAAGAGCACTGAGACAAAAGCACCAGGTAACCTATAAAGGAAAACCTATCAGATTAACGACAGACTTCTTAGTAGAAACCTTACAAGCCAGAAAGGATTAGGGTCCTATCTTTAGTCTCTTTAATCAGAATAACTTTCAGCCAAGAATTTTGTAACCAGCAAAACTAAGTTTCACAGATGAAAGAAAAATAAAGTCTTTCTTAGAAAAGCAAATGCTGAAAAAAGTTGTTAATATTTGACCAGGCTTACAAGACATGCTAAAAGAGATTCTAAACTTTGAAACAAAACATGCACCAGAATAGAAACGCCTGAAAGCATAAAATGTACAAGGGCTTATAAAAAAATAATGCGATGAAGAAAACAAAATCACTAGGTACAATCAACATGATGACTGGAAGACTGCCTCACATCTCAACACTAACATTGAGTGTAAATTGTCTAAATGCTCCACTTAAAAGCTACAGATTGGCAGAATCACACATATCTGCTGTCTTCAGGAGACACAATTATCTCATAAATATTCTTATAGACTCAAAATAAAGGGATGAAGAAAGATATTTAGATATTTAATGCACATGGAAACCAAAAGTAAGCAGGATTAGCAATTCTCAGATCAAAAATATTTGAAAGCAACTACAGTAAATACAAAGAAGACAAATAATTTCATTATATAATGATAAAAGGATCAATTAAACAAGAAGATATAACAATCATAATGTATAAGCATCTAACACTGAAGCTCTCATATTCATAAAGCAATTACTGCTAGACCTAAGAAAAGAGATAGCAACACAATGATAGTGGGAAACTTCAACATTCCGTTGACAGCACTAAACAGATCATTGAGGTAGAAACAAACAAACAAACAAACAAAAAACACTGGACTTAAACTGCACTCTAGAACAAATGGACCCAACAGAAATTTACAGAATATTCTACCCAAGAACTTCAGAATACACATTCTTCTCATCAGCACTTGGAACATTCTCCAAAATAGACCATATACTATGCCAGCAAACAAGTCTCAATGAATTTTAAAAAATCAAAATCATATGAAATATCTTCTCAGATCAGAGCTAAATAATGCTAGAAATCAATTCCAAAAGGAATTCCTAAAACTATATAAATTCATGGAAATTAAACGATCTGCTGCTGAATGATTTTTGGGTTAACAAGAAAGTTAAAATGAAGAAATAAGAATTTTCAAAATGAATGACAACAGTGACAAAAGTTATCAAATTTTCTGGGTTATAACAAAAGCAGTGCTAAGAGGAATGTTTATAGTGCTAAATGCCTACATCAGAATGTCTGAAAGATCAAAAATTGACAACCTAATATCACACCCCAAGGAACTACAGACACAAGAATAAGCCAAACTGAAAGTTAGCAGAAGAAAGGAAATAACAAAGATCAGAGCAAAGGTAAAAGAAATTGAAACAAATAAAGCAATAAAAAGATCAATGAAATAAAAAGTAGGTTCTTTGAAAAGACGAACAGAATTGATAGGCCACTAGCTTAATTAAGCAAGAAAAGGAGATAAGATTCCAATAAACTCAAATAGAAATACAACAGTAGACATTATAACTGACACTACAGAAATACTAAAGATCATCTGAGACTACTGTGAACACCTTGTATGCACAAAAACTAGAAAATCTAGAGAAAATTAATACTTTCCTGTAAATACTCAACCCTGCCAGAAAGAATCAGGAAGAAATATAAATTCTGAATAGACAAGTAACAAGCAGTGGGATTTGATCAATAAGAATAATCATAATAAAAGTGCCAACAAACAAAGCTCAGGACCAGATGGAATCACAGCCACATTAAACCAGATATTCAAAGAAGAGTAAGTACCAATTCTGCTGAAACTATTCCAAAAGATTGAGAATAAGGACATCCTCCCTAACTCTGTGAAGCTAATATTACCCTGATACCAAAGCCAGGAAAGGACATAATTAAAAAAAGGAAACTACAGATCAATATCCCTGATGAATATAGATGAAACAAATTCTGAACAAAATACTGGCAATTCAAATTCAACAACACATAAAAAAAATCACCATGATCAAGTGGGTTTCATTCCAGGGATGCAGGGATGATTTGATATACACAATTTAATAAATGTGATTCATCACATAAACAGAATTGAAAACAAAAACCGTATGATCATCTCATAGATGCAGAAAAATCATTCAATAAAATCCTGCATACCATTATAGTGAAAACCCTCAACAAAACAGGCATAGACAGGACACACCTCAAAATAATAAAAACCATATACGACAAACCCACAGCAAACATCATACTGAACAGGGAAAAATTGAAAGCATTTCCCCCAGTAACTGGAACAAGACAAGTATGCTCACTTTTGCCACTTCTTTTCATCATAGTACTGGAAATTGTAGCCAGAGAAATCAGGCCAAGGGAAAGAAATAAAGGATATCCAAATTGAAAAAATGACTTCAAACTATCTGTTTGCCAATGATATAAAATTCTGCTTAGAAAAACCCCAAAGTCTCCTCCAGAATACTCCTAGATCTGATAAAGGATTTTAGTAGTCTCAGGTTACAAAATCAATGTACATAAATCAGCACTGCTATACACCACCAACAACCAAGGTGCTAATCAAATTAAAAACCCAATCCCTTTTACTATTGTTACAAAAAATAAACCTAGGAATATATTTAACCAATAAGGTGACAGATCTCTACAAGGGGAACTACAAAACTTTGTTGAAAGGAATCATAGATAACTCAAATGAAAATACATCCCGTGTTCATGGATTGGAAGAATAAAATAAAAAAATACGACAGTGCCCAAAGCAAACTACAGATTCAGTGCAATTCCTATCAAAATATAAATGTCATTTTTCAAAAAATTAGAAAAAACAATCCTAAAATTCATATGGAACTAAAAATGAGCCCCAATAGCCAAAGCATTTCTAAGCAAAAGGAATAAATCTAGAGGCATTACATCACCTGACTTCAAATTATAGTACAAGGCTATTGTAACCAAAACAACATGGTACTGGTATAAAAGTAGATACATAGACCAATGAAACTGAATAGAGAAACAAGGAATAAAGCCAAATACTTACAATTAATGGATCATTGACAAGACATACCTAAACATAAACTGGGGAAAAGACATCCTTTTCAATAAATGGTGCTGGGAAATTGAATAGCCACATGTGGAAGAATGAAACTGGATCCCTATCTCTCACCATGTACAAAAATTAATTCAAGATAAAGATTTAAATCAAACACCCCAAACCATAAAATTCTAGAGAAAAACATAGGGACAACTCTTCTGGACATTGACCTAGGCAAATAATTTATGACTAAGACCCCCAAAAGCAAATGCAACAAAAATTTAAAAATGGGATCTAATTAAACTTAAAAGCTTCTGCACAGCAAAAGATACATCATCAGAGTAAACAGACAACTTAGAGAATTGGGGAAATATTTGCAAATTATGCATCTGACAAATGACTAACATCCATAATCCACAAGGAACTCAAGGAAATCTGTAAGAAGAAACCCAAAATACCTCTATTAAAAGTGGAAGAAGACATGAATAGACATTTCTGAAAAGGAGATATACAGTTGGCCAGCAAATATATTTTTAAAATGCTCAAAATCCATAATCATTAGGGAATTGCAAATTAAAACTACAATGAGATGCCACCTTACCCCAGCCAGAATGGCCATTATTAAAAAGTCAAGAAACAATAGATGTTGGCACGGATTCAGTGAAAAAGGAACACTTTTCCACTTCCAGTGAGAATGTAAGTTAGTACAACCTCTATGGAAACCAATATGGAGATTTCTCAAAGAACTAAAATTGGATCTACCATTCAATCCAGCAATCCCAGTACTGGGTATCCAATTAAAGGAAAATAAGTTACTATAGCAAAAAGACATCTGCGAGTGTGTGTTTATCACAGCAAAATTCACAACTGCAGATTGCATTCAACCTAAGTGCCAATCAATCAATAAGTGGGTAAAGAGAATGTGATATATATACACTATGGAACACTACTCAGCCATAAAAAAGCAAATGGAATAATGTCTTTTCCAGCAACTTAGATGGAAATGAGGGGCATTATTCTAAGTGAAGAAACTCAGAAATTGAAAACCAAATACTGCGTATTCTCACTCATAAGTGGGAGCTAAGCTATGAATATGAAAAGAAATACAGAGTGGTATTGATGATAAATTTGAGACTCAGAAGGTGGAAAGGTTGTAGGTTGAGTGAGGGTTGAAAAACTACCTATTGGGTAGAATGTACAATTCTCAGGTGATAGGTTCACTAAAATCCTAGACTTCACCACTATACAATTCATTCATGTGACCAAAAACCACTTGTACCGCTAAATGTATTAAAACAAAAGATTTTAAAAAGAATGGAAAAATACAATGGTGTATATACAAAATGAATTACTATTCAGCCATTAAAATAGTAGGAAATCCTGTAATTTGCAACAACATAGATGAACATGGAGAACATTATGTTCAGTAAAATAAGACAAGCTCAGAAGGTCAAATACCACATGTTCTCACTCATATGTGGAATCTAAAATAGTTAATCTCATAGAATTAGAGAGTAGAATGGTGGTTCCCAGAAGCTGAAGTGGTTAGAAGGAAGGAGGAGTTGAGAAGGTGTTCATCAAAGGATACATAATTCGTTAGATAGGAAAAATAAGTGCAAGGGCTCCACTGTATAGCACAATGACTATAGTTAATGATGATATCATGTATTATTGAGATATGCCAAAAGAGAGGATGTTAAGTGTTCTCACCACAAAAATTATAACTATATGAGATAATGCAGTTGTTAATTAGCTAGATTTCACCATTCCACAATGTATGTATACTTCAAAACATGCTGTACATAATACATATATAGAATTTTATGTTAATTTGAAAAAATTAAATAAAATATGGTGCCTGTAGATTTTCCCACTGGAAAATTGGACTCCTCACCTATTTTGTATAATGTATGGTTCACATAATCTCTAAATCAATCCACACAGAATGGATGTTTTAGCCTGTTGTTATAGGAAAGAAAATTCTTCAAGATTAAGTGATTTATCAGTTGTCATAAAACAAATTAAGTGGCATACAACTAGCAATTCAGGACTCCCTTTATTAGCCCACACAACTTACCCCTCCACTACAATTCCAGTATGTCAATTTTGTGCCATCTCTCGTCAGCACTTATAGCAACATAGTGCACTTGGGGAACAAGTCAGTTAAACACTGGCTCCATCCTCAAAAACTTGAGCATCTGTGGGGGATAGATGAGATTAATATAGCAATGAGATGAAATGAAAGTGGTTTCTCGTGATGTAGGGAAGGCATTTGGGAGGAAATAAATTTAATTCCTCTTTGGAATATACAAGGAACTTCAATAAAGTGAATTTAAAGATGGAAGTATAAATTAAATATGAACAGAAGGAAAAAGAATGATGATAAATGAAGGTTTCACAGTGTTTCCTAGAGCTTTGACCCAGAGTTCCATCTGTGCAGAAGCAAATGCCAAAAGTACAAGAAAAATAGTCATTTTTCAATAGCCACGTGGCTATTTTTTTCATGTAAAATAAATAAAAAACTACCAAAAATCTCTCTACTGTGTACCTTATATCAGGCACTATCCTAGTTTCTTTTTAAATTAATATATAGTAGTTGTTCTAGTTGCATTTGATTCATTATCTCATTTGACTCTTGTAACACTGATATGATATCAGTGACATAATCTCTTTTGAAAACACAGGAATCTGAGGTACAAAGAACTTACATTTTTTGTCCAAAGTTGCACAGTAAGTAAGTGGCAGAACGTATATTTTAATCTAGATCTATCTGCTTTAAAAGTTCATATTTTTTTCTACCAAGATATATTGCATTCCTATTTTGTTGTTATACTGTTAAGTAATATCCCCAGCAATATTATTAGTCACATGGTAAAATCTCACTGGCGACTAGGTAAATGGAAATTATTTTTTGAAAACTTTGGATATATGTTTGAACATGTCAAGTTTACTCAACAAAGGTCTTTGTTTTGTCTCAACAATTTTTTGGCAAATCATTTCCTATCAATATAAATGTATATTTATCTGTTAAGACTGTTTTAAATAAGTTGCTCATTTGTCCAAACATAAATTTTGCTTGGAAAATGCAAGTGTAGAGACAGCTTCAGTATGCATTATGAAGTTTGGTGTGTTCAAATAAGATTAATAGTGGCGGGACTTGGAATTAATGCCATATTTCTTTCCAGAAAAGCTTTAGTAAGTTCAGTTATGATACCATTTGAAGTCAGTTTAGTCAGTTGGGAATTTTAATTAAATTCTGGGCAGCCACTAAGTGTATCATATTCTGAGGCCATTTTTTTCCAAGTGGTCATAGAAAATTGGGAATGTGTACATGAGCACTATTCATGCACATAAATCATTGCCAATGGGAAGGTTCAGAAGGTAGAATATTGGCTCAAAGTGATGTTTGTAGAAACTTCAAGCCAACTTAACCATCACATTGGTTTCCATTTCTTCTAAAATAATATTTGAAATTCTCATTTTGTGTCTGGAAAGCAACCTTATCATTTTTAACCACACCTTTCCTGTAAATTCATTATTTAGAACATTAGTGAGTGCTCCCTATTCCCAAAGTTTGCCAAAATT
>NW_026652982.1:0-18727 GCF_009828535.3 Hylobates moloch
ATATTTGTAAAATTTTTCAGTTTTAATTTTTAATAAACAAAAACGCTATGGGGTCCTCAATAATCCTTTTTTTTTTTTTTTTTTGAGATGGAGTCTCATTCTGTCGCCCAGATTGGAGTGCAGTGGTGCAATATCAGCTCACTGCAATCTCTGCCACCTGGGTTCAAGCAATTCTCCTGCCTCAGCCTCCTGAGTAGCTGGGATTACAGGCGCCTGCCATCGTGCCCGGCTAATTATTGTATTTTTAGTAGAGACGGGGTTTCACCGTCTTGGCCAGACTGGTCTTGAACTCCTGACCTCGTGATCCACCCGCCTCAGCCTCCCAAAGTGCTGGGATTACAGGTGTGAGCCACTGCGCCTGGCCAATAATCTTTAACAGTATAAATGCGTTCTAATACTAACAGTATGCGAATTATTGGGCTAGATAGTCTACTAAGCACTTTATAAAAATTGTTATATTTAATCCTCAGTATTCTGAAAAACGTATGACCTCTTTCCACTTCACAGATTAAAAAACAAAACAAAAAACCAAAACTTGAAGAAATGAAGTGAACAGTTCACTACCATTCAACTAATAAGGGATAGAGCCAGGACTCAGTATCTAGTCATGTGATGACAAAGCCTGCACTCTTACTGTACAGCCTCACCTTGGATAAATCTCATTTCAAGACAGGTAATTTTGAGAATATCTTAGGCCCCCCTTCTATCAAAGAGAGGGATAGAATTTAAAATTTATCTGGAATGCCAACTCTGATTAACTCCCTGGAGAGAGTCCCTGGAGGACTGGTTGAGAAGAACCCTGAGGATGCATCAGTGTTCATCAGGAAAGGGTGCCAACACCCAATGTGCCCACTCATGAGCAGAGAGGAGGTGATGCACGGGAATCCACAACTCTATCTCAACTTTCCCAGACACACACTAAAGCTCTGCAGATTTTGGTGCCCCTGAGCTACTTTTGCACAGCCAAGAAGACTTCTGATGTGATTCCTGGTGGCAGTGAGTAGTATGCAGTGATTTCCATCAGAGTGGCTGGGTTTGTCAAAGCTTTGTCAAAGCTTTATTAGAGATTCCTATGATTTGGAGAAAAAGCCAGGGTCCTATCTTGGCAACTTTTCTGATATAGGTAATAAAAACAAAATGCCATGAATTTAAATTGTTAGGTTTCTTTTTTACAAAAAGTTTATACTCAAAATGTACAATATCCAATTACAAGTTGCATATGTATATAAAATACCCAATTAAAAGATGAAGAAATAGAAGAAAATCAACAAAGTCTGTCAACTGAAATGTTCCTGAAACACCAAGTTTTTGGCCAGGCTCCTAAGACTCCCCACCAGTACAATACAAACATTAAAAATTTTTAAAGCTCAAAAGTAATTTACTTTTCAGCAGCACCACACGTGATCAAAACAGGGGGGAGGTTGGAGGGGAAATAGGCTGTGCCACTAGTTTATGCATCTAAATCAAAATCCAACAACCATTTCACCTTTCTTCTTTGCTAAAGAGAGAAAAGGACCAGGAACCAGCACAGAGTTAACCATAGGATTGCTTATCTGTGAGCAATGAAACAATGTCAAAAGTGAACTTTCAGCCTTTTTCCAGAGCACCAATGTCTGGAAAGATTGCTGCCTCTTAATCTATTACCACTCCAATAAGTTATCTTCCTTTCATCATTGGAAATCTTGAAAACCTCCCGGCGTGGTGGCTCACACCAGTAATCCCAGCACTTTGAGAGGCCAAGGCTGGCAGATCACCTGAGGTCAGGAGTTCGAGACCAGCCTGACCAACATGGAGAAACCCCCTCTCTACTAAAAATACAAACTTAGCTGGGCGTGGTGGCACCTGCCTGTAATCCCAGCTACTCAGGAGGCTGAGGCAGGAGAATCACTTGAAGCCGGGAGGCAGAAGTTGTGGTGAGCCAAGATCGTGCCATTGCACTCCAGCCTGGGCAACAAAAGCGAAACTCCTTTCAAAAAAAAAAAAAAGAAAAAGAAAATATTGAAAACCTACATTCTCCAACAGGTCTTTTTAGTTTAATTTTTAAAAAGTACCCAGTTACATATGGAGGATCACATAATCTCAATCTCTTCCACTTAGAGTTTAAGGAGTAATACGACAGAACATATATAAATGACAGATAAATGTCATGCTGAATAAAATATTAAATCAGGCTGGGCCTGGTGGCGCATGCCTGGAATCCCAGCACTTTAGAGAAGGCTGAGGAGGGAGGATCACTTGAGCTCAGGAGTTGGAGGTTGCAGGGAGCTACGATTGTGCCACTGCATTACAGCCTGGATGACACAGCAAGATTCTGCCCCCCACCAAAACAAAAAAAACAAAAAAAAAACAAAAAAAAAAAACCCACTACATTAATTAAAAAATGGGCAATGGAGTTTCACCATTACAGAAGACATACACAATCCTACAAAAGCATTAGCAATATTCAGATGAAGACAATGGGAAGTGTCTATTCCTTGCTGAGACTTGGTAGAATAAAAGGAATTAGCTGACTCTATTCCAAATAAAAACATAACAGGGCATTTAAAAAATGATAATGGTGACTAGGTGCGGTGGCTCATGCCTGTAATCCCAGCACTTTGGGAGGCCGAGGCAGGCGGGTCACCTGAGGTCAGGAGTTTGAGACCAGCCTGGCCAACATGGCAAAACCCTGCCTCGACCAAAAATACAAAAAATTAACCAGGCATGATGGTGTGCTCCTGTAGTCCCAGCTATTCTGAAGGCTGAGGCAGGAGAATCTTCTGAGGTTGCAGTGAGCCAAGATGGTGCCACTGCACTCCAGCCTGAGCAACACAGCAAGACTCCGTCTCAAAAAAAAAAAAAATAAATAATAATAATAATAATAATGGTAATGTAAATAATTACATAACTGACCTCAGACTTCTTTAGTGCTGACTATGGAGTTCTGCCCTTGATATCCCAATGCTACCCAAAGAAGAAGGGTGGAGTTCAAAGGACGTCTGTGTAATATATTCTAAATGTCATATGCCATGGTATTCAGGGTCACTGAAATTGTTGGCATTATCCACCAGCCTCCGTTTCCTCTAAATCTCAAAGAGCCCCCATGCCTGAGATGGTGTAACACCTGACTGGAAGTCAATGTGAATAAATTTGACTTTAGGCAGAAGATGGAAAGATACTTTTCAAAACTAGTTATTACATCAAATGCAAAAAGAAAGGCAACTTCTGGACAGGCATGGTGGCTTGTCCCTGTAATCTCATCACTTTGGGGGCTGAGGTAGGATTGCTTGAGGCCAGGAGTTTGAGACCAGCAACATAATGATACCTTGTCTCTGTTTTTTTTTTTTGAGACGGAGTTATATTCTTGTTGCCAAGGCTGGAGTGCAATAGCGCTATCTCGGCTCACTGCAACCTCCCCTTCCTGGGTTCAAGTGATTCTCCTGCCTCAGCCTCCTGAGTAGCTGGGATTACAGGTGCCCGCCACCACACCTGGCTAATGTTTGTATTTTTAGTAGAGAAGGGGTTTTACCATGTTGGTCAGGCTGGTCTCAAACTCCTGACCTCAGGTGATCCACCCACCACCTCAGCTTCCCAAAGTGCTGGGATTACAGGCGTGAGCCACCTGGCCTATTTTTAAGAAAAAAAAAAAAAAAAAAAAAAAAGCAAAAACAAAGAACTGAGGGGCCCAAAAATCTCATGTCACTTCTGTAGATTCTAAGACATAATTATGAAAAAAAAAGACAGGGCTGGGCGCAGTGGCTCACGCCTGTAATCCCAGCACTTTGGGAGGCCAACGTGGGTGGATCACGAGGTGAGGAGATCAAGACCATCCTGGCTAACACGGTGAAACCCCATCTCTACTAAAAACACACAAAAAATTAGCCAGGCCTGGTGGCAGGCGCCTGTAGTCCCAGCTACTCGGGAGGCTGAGGCAGGAGACTAGTGTGAATCCGGGAGGTGTAGCTTGCAGTGAGCCGAGATCGCGCCACTGCACTCCAGCCTGGGCAACAGAGCGAGACTCTGAGACTCTGTCTCGAAAAAAAAAAAAAAGAGAGACAGAAAGCCAACTTGTAATTTCCACTATATACTTATGTATTGTATGTATCTGGCTGACATCAAGTTTATAAGACTCCATTACATTGCTTTTCCATATTTTTTATTGTAAAATTACAAAAGGACAAACTATATTAAGTATTTTATCATAGCACTACAGACCTCTGAGATGCTAACAAGCACTTCTGTGACTCTGAGAAAATGTCGAAGAAAAGGACAGTAAAAAATATGAGCAAGTCTTTCTGCATCCCTAATTAATTGCTCCAAATGCAGACTGGATCAACTACAAACCACCACAACATTGTGGTTCGCAGCCTTTCTACTCTATCCTTTTCCCTTTTTCCATAGAAAGAAAAATTGCGGAATGGGGACATGGGTAAAACAGGCAGCCTCTATCTCCGGTGACTTTAGGAAGTGGGGCTAGAGAGGTTGGAAGAAAAAAAAAAAGAGTAGCTTGGGAAATAGGCGCCTGCTAATGCTTCCACGCCTCTCCTCAATTCTCCTTTTCCTTTTGAAAATGGAAAAAAGTAGTAATGCACTCTGAGGGACAGTACTCCTTAACCTGTATGTTTTCATTTCCTTTTTGTGAAAGGTTTCATAGTTAATAATTACTCTATTATTAAAACTGTACTTCTATAGTATTTATTAAGTACATAGCAGAGAGGTCGGGTGCAGTGGCTCAGACCTGTAATCCCAGCACTCTGGGAGGCCGAGGTGGGCAGACCACCTGAGGTCAGGAGCTTGAGACCAGCCTGGCCAACATTGCAAAACCTCGTCTCTACTAAAAACACAAAAAATAGCCAGGCATGGTGGCAGGCGCCTGTAATCCCAGCTACTCGGGAGGCTGAGGCAGGAGAATCACTTGAACCCTGGAGTGGAGGTTGCAGTGAGCCGAGATCATGCCATTGCACTCCAGCCTGGGCCACAAGAGCAAAACTCCATCTCAAAAAAATAAAAAAAAAGTATACAGCAGAGAGGGAGAGAAAAATGCCCTCCTCAGTGATAAAATTTTCCCTTAACTCTCAAAGACTTTTTACAATGAAAGCACTGATTTCAGAATATACAGTCTTACTTGTAGTTAAAGTTGTATGTGAAGCACGTGTTACAATGGCAGGCATTACTGGCAGTTAATATAATAGTAGCTGTTGTTATTACTACTAGGAGTAGTGGTGGTGGTGGTGGTGGTGGTGGTGGTGGTGGTGGTGGTGGCGGCGGTGGTGGTGGTGGTAGTTATTGTCAAAAAATGTGAAAGAAAGCATCCCTTCAGTGATTGCAAGAGTAGCATAGAGAGCTTACTAAGTGCCGAGCAAGCACTATTATTACTCACATTTCCAAGATAACTGAGGCTTAGAGAAGTTAAGGAACTTGCCTAAGATCACCCTACAAAGAAACAGGTAAACAGGGTAGAACCAAATCAGTTTGGCTCAGAAGCAGCTCTCTTAGGTGCTATCTTTATCACTCAGACCATTAAGCTACTAAACCACCGAGCAAGATGGCCCAATTGGGTAAATGAATACTCGGTAATATACTACAAAATTGCTGACCTCCAAAGAAAAAAAACAGAAAAGAAAATGTTTGTTTGCTGATGTGGCCTCATCTCTATTTATCACAGTTGCAAGACAGGCTGAAAAGGAAATTTTAACTTAAGATACGAGCCTAAGAGTCACAAAGTCAAAGAACAACTTTAAAAATCACAACAAAATAACCATACCTCTCTATTAAAAAAACTCCTCACATCAGGGCCGGGTGCGGTGGCTCACATCTGTAATCCCAACACTTTGGGAGGCTGAGGTGGACGAATCACGAGGTCAGAAGTTCGAGATCAGCCTGGCCAAGATGGTGAAACCCATCTCTACTAAAAATACAAAAATTAGCCAGGCCTGGTGGCAGGTGCCTATAGTCCCAGCTACTCGGGAGGCTGAGGCAGAAGAATCGCTTGAACCCAGGAGGTGGAGGTTGCAGTGAGCCAAGATCATGCCACTGCATTCCAGCATGGGCAACAGAGTGAGACTCTGTCTCAAAAAAAAACCAAAAAACCAAACAAAACAAAACAAAAAACCTCCTCACATCAAAAATTAGCCAAGATTGGTGGCGGGTGCCTATAGTCTCAGCTACTTGGGAGGCTGAGGTGGGAGAACTGCTTGAGCCCAGAAGTCAAGGCTGCAGTGAGCCATGATCATGCCACTGCACTCCAGCCTGGCTGACAGAATGAGACCCTGTGTGGGAAAAAAAAAAAAAAAAGAAAGAAAAGAAAAAGAAAAAGGAAAAAAGTTCCCCTTTTGATTAAGTATAAATATATTTTCAAGTACTGTACTTGGGGTTTTAATAAAAGTTTCTTTTAATACCAACTATCTGGAACAGATAAACATTAATTTTTTAAAGTATTTTTAAAAAGGAAATGACAAGGAAGAACAAGAAAAACACTGATTTCAAAAAAGATCATGTACAAGCTAAAAGAAAAAAACTGAATCTAAAACACTAATTTGGGGTTGTGTGATTTTAACAGCAAAGTGAGCTGTGGTACAGGTAGATGGGGATGTACATATTCTAAGCAATAATTCATTTTAAGTTTTAAAATATGTATTTCTAAGCTTTGTCTACTGAAAAATCTGAGAAGCAATACCATTCAGTTACTATTAATAAGCACTTCCTATACTCTGATTGTAGTGGCCTAATGCCTTCCACACTGAAAGGAATCAAGATTTTTTCAAGGTATGACCAGTTCCAAGTCTGGAGCAGGGAATACGCAAGATGAGCCTCGAACATCTGAACAAGAAAGCAAAGGTTATCAAGAACTAATAAGGCTGGGTGCAGTGGCTCATACCTGTAATCCCAGCAATTTGAGAGGCCAAGGCAGGCAGATGGCTTGAGTCCAGGAGTTTGAGACCAGCCTGGGCAACATGATGAAACCCTGTCTCTACAAAAAATACAAAAATCAACTGGGTATGTGGTGGTGTGTGCCTGTAGTCCCAGCTACTCGGGAGGCTGAGGCATGAGAATTGTTTGAGCCTGAGAGGTGGAGGCTGCAGTGAACTGTGATTCTGCCACTGCACTCCAGCCTGGGTGACAGAGTGAAACCTGGTCTGAAGAAAAAAAAAAAAAAGAACTAATGAAGCATGTTAAGAGACATATGAGACTACTTGAAGAGCTCCCATAGGCTAAAGATTAGAGAAACCAACAATAAAAGAGAATAAATCCAACTGACTGAAGCATATTTAAAATATAAAAATTCACAAATTAATTTTGCTACTACAGGAGAAAAAGCAAGAGCTCCTTTGGAAAGACAAAAACAAAGCACTACAAGCAGGAAAAGAAAAGAGCAAAGCATTTATTCTGCTCTTTCTGTACTTCCAAGTAACCAAATAGTCCTGATTACTGACAGTTTGAATTTTTTAAAAAGAATTTCAGCTAAAAAATGTTCAAAGAGGGCCAGGCACAGTGGCTCACTCCTATAATCCCAGCGCTTTCGGAGGCCGAGGCGGGTAGATCACCTGAGGTCAGGAGTTCGAGACGAGCTTGGTCAACATAGTGAAACTCCATCTCTACTAAAAATACAAAAATTAGCTGGGCACGGTGGCAGGTGCCTGTAATCCCAGCTACTCGGGAGGCTGAGGCAGGAGAATCGCATGAACCTGGGATGTGGAGGTTGCAGTGAGCCGAGATAGCACCATTGCACTCCAGCGTGGGTGACACAAAACTGTCTCAAAAAAAAAGGAGGTGGGGGGCAAAGAATGACAGAATTATAAAATTACCCCTTTGTAACCCCTAATGAAAAATTAATGCAGGCAAAGGTAATAAGTGAAACCATGAGACAGAAGGTTGATGGGGAATTTTATAATGGAGAGATCACGCTGTCACCTCCTGAACCCACTGGATGAGCTTAGCATCACTAAAAGTGAGGCAGTGAGATGATGCGTCCCTTCTCAGTGCAGACAATATGAAGCACACTCACCACCTAGGAAGCATTTCTGCCAAAGGGTATCATGAATTTAGTCATGCCTCTAGAACAGGGTGTCCAATCTTTTGCCTTCCCTGGACCACACTGGAAGAAGAAGAAATGTCTTGGGCCAAACACTAAATACACGAACACTAACAATAGCTGATGAGCAAAAAAAAAAGAAAAAAGAAAGAAAAGAAAAATTGCAAAAAAAATCTCATAATTTTTTGTTGTTGTTTTGGCGTGATCTCGGCTCACCGCAACCTCCACCTCCCAGGTTCAAGCGATTCTCCTGCCTCAGCCTTCCAACTAGCTGGGATTACAGGCGCCTACCATCACGCCCAGCTAATTTTGTATTTTTAGTAGAGACGGGGTTTCTTCATATTGGTCAGGCTGATCTTGAACTCCCAACCTCAGGTGATCCACCCACCTCGGCCTCCCAAAGTGCTGGGATTATAGGCATAAGCCACCGCACCCGGCAAAAACCTCATAATATTTTAAGAAAGTTTACAAATTTGTGTTGGGTCACATTCAAAGCCATCTTGGGCCACACTGGAAGAATTGTTCTGGGCCACACATAAAATACACTATCGACAGCTGATGAGCTAAAAAACAAAACAAAAAAAATTGCAAAAAAAATCTCTCGTGTCAGGCATAATACTAAAAAGACAAATTTGGGGCCGGGCACGGTGGCTTATGCCTGTAATCCTAGCACTTTGGGAGGCTGAGGCAGGTTGATCACAAGGTCAGGAGTTCAAGACCAGCCTGGCCAAGATGGTGAAACCCTGTCTCTACTAAAAATACAAAAATTAGCCTGGCGTGGTGGTGGGTGCCTGTAATCCCAGCTACTTGGGAGACTGAGGCAGAGAACTGCTTGAACTCGGGAGGCGGAGGCTGCAGTGAGCCGAGATCATGCCATTGAACTCCAGCCTCAGCAACAGAGCGAGACTCTGTCTAAAAAAAAAAACAAAACAAAACAAAAAACAAAAACAAAAAAAACAAAAAACTGACAAACTTGTATAACTTCCTAGTTTTCTATTACCTTTTTCTTTACAGATGTCACTTTCTAAACTTTAACAATTATTCACTCAGCATTTATAGAAATTCTGTTGTCATAGGGATTAATTACATTGACTCAGGAGTCCAATGACCTTAATTCAAATCCTGTACCCACCTACTCCTAGTATGATATTGGGCAAATTATTCAATCTTTCATCTGTAAAATGGAGATAGTACTTTCAATTTCATAGATTTTTGTGAAAATACATGAGATTTTACATACAGTAATAAGTTTTTAGAATAGTGCCTGGCACAGAAAAAAAGTGCAGAAAATCTTGGTAGTCATAGTAGCACCTTTTTTTTGTTTGTTTTTGAGATGAAGTCTCACACTGTCTCCTAGGCTGGAGTGCAGTTGTGTGATCTCGGCTCACTGCAAGCTCCACCTCCCAGGTTCACGCCATTGTCCTGCCTCAGCCTCCTGAGTAGCTGGGACTACAGGCGCCTGCCACCACGCCCGGCTAATTTGTTGTATTTTTAGTAGAGACAGGGTTTCACCATGTAAGCCAGGATGGTCTCGATCTCCTGATCTCATGATCCGCCCGCCTCGGCCTCCCAAAGTACTGGGATTACAGGCATGAGCCACCGCACCTGTCAAGTAGCAACCATTTTTAAATTAAAAAAACAAAAATTTGTCATTGTGCCACATTGAGGATATGAAGAAAAGTAAGATGCATTCTTTCCTTTATAAAAGTTGGGCACTACAGTAGATTCTGGAGGCTTGTTTCTAGGAAAAATAATGTAAAAGTTCCAAAGGCTGCTATTTGGCAGA
Source organism: Hylobates moloch (assembly GCF_009828535.3). Classification (NCBI taxonomy): domain Eukaryota; kingdom Metazoa; phylum Chordata; class Mammalia; order Primates; family Hylobatidae; genus Hylobates; species Hylobates moloch. The sequence goes on from NW_026652982.1 coordinate 9,798, forward strand.
AGAAATTGTACAATCATATATACAAATCATGAGATGACCTTTGACACCAAGAACAGCACTGCCCAACAGAATTTTCTAAGATACTGAAAACATTCATATTCTGGACTGTCCAATATGGTAGCCACTAGCCACGTGTGGCAGCTGAACACTTAAAACGTGGCCAGTGTGACTAAGGAACTAAAATTTCAATTTTATTTAATTGTAATTAATTTTTTTTTTTGACACAGAGTCTTACTCTGTTGCCCAGACTGGAGTGCAGTGGTGTGATCTCAGCTCACTGCAACCTCCACCTTGTGGGGCTCAAGCAATTCTCCTGCATCATGCCTCAGCCTCCCAAGTACCTGAGACTAGAGGCATGTGCCACCTGCCCAGCTAATTTCTGTATTTCTTTGTAGAGACGGGATTTGACTATGCTGGCAAGGCTAGTCTCGAACCCCTGGCCTCAAGCAATCTACCTGCCTCAGGCTCCCAAACTGTGGAATTATAGGCGTGAACCACTGTGCCCAGCTGTAATTAATTTAAATAGCTACATGTGACTAGTAGCTGTCATACTGAACAGTAGAACCCTAGAGTATGTACAATGATTGAGAGATAAAAGATTTCTTAAGTTCTAAGAGGCTTGGCTGTGTCCCTACTGATGTGACCTTGAACAAGTCCCCTAACCTATCTCAAGCTCAGTTTCTTCATCTGTAGAATGATTCTATAGAATAGATTATGACTGTCCCTTACAGTGATAAAACTCTTTGTATAACAAAATTATTTGTTACTGTATTTCTGCTTACATGCTCTTTCTCTACTAAAAATATTCCCTGATGAGAGTGAATAATGTATGACTCTCAAATAAACCAAACACACTTCCTGTAAGTTTTCAGTCTCAAATCCAAAATATTAAACAATTATATATTCTTGTTCTTTCTCTTTTGTACTCTCTGAGCATTTCATTTATTCTTTTAAATTGATATTTGTCATTCTCAATTATAGTTAGTTGGGTCTAGTATCTGTCTAACTTCCCCCAATAGATTGTGAGTTTTGGGGGACGTATAATTTGTTTAAAGCTGGAACTGAGTAAAAAAAAAAATGAATAAATTGAGCTTTTCTGTCTTATCCAATTATATATTAAACAGGTCTGAAGAGATATCTCTTCCCAAGCACATTCCATAAAAGCACAAAGCTAACCATGCATTCAAAACAGAAGTGTTTTATTTCATTTTTATTCATCCTTCTTGCTGAGAACGTTTAGAAAGTGCAAACAGATTAAAAGACAAAAATTTTAAACTCCTTTAATAGTTTTGTACATTTAAATTTGGAAATTTGGATGAATTTCTTTTTTTTTTCTTTCTTTTTTTTTTTGAGATGGAGTCTTGCTCTGCTACCTAGGCTGGAGTGTAGTGGTGCGATCGTGGCTCACTGCACCCTCCGCCTCTTGGGTTCAAGCGATTCTCCTGCCTCAGCCTCCTGAGTAGCTGAGATTACAGGCACGTGCCACCAGCTTGACTAATTTTTGTATTTATTTAGTAGAGACAGGGTTTCACCATGTTGGCCAGGCTGGATGAATTTCTTTTGATAGTTTGTAAAGCCAAAAGTATTTTAGGTATTCAAATAAAAACCCAACCCTATTAACTTAATCCTAAAATTTACCCTTTTTAGCAATATACTTACAGATATGCAATATATATTAAATTGTTTTAGAAATAATTATTGTACTATGCCAACTAATTTCATAATAATGACTAAAAACTATCATGACTACAATGCTATTTTTCCTTTGTAACAAAGAAGTACACGTTACCACTGGAAATCTTTACTTTCTTCCTTGAAATGCCAGAAATTCTTCTGTAAAATAAACACCTCTTGTCAAGACTCTCTGGAACTAGTATAATTACCAGAGGCAATCCTTGTGTAAGATCAAAGAAGCAAAACAATAATAGGCAACGTGTGACCTCTACCATGTCACCAGAGACCAATTTTTCAACAGGGAGAACAGTCAATAATCCAGAACAGAAAACATTAAATAACCAGAAATGCTTCCAAAGTGTGGCTCACCACATCTTTCAACGCTGTCACATTCAGAGTTCAGAGTCTCTATGGTTTCCGAAAACAAACTTCTGGGGATTTATCACAACAATCATTAAAATCTGCATAAAACACCAGAGGCAAAAAACAATTCGCCAATTTCCCAAATGCAGAGTAGAATTTCAAAAGATACTATAATAATTTTCCAAATTTCATCTGATGCTTTAAAAAGTATAGTGAGAAAGGCATAGATAACTAATTATTTTCCACCTAACACTCAACTGATTTCTTATTTACCTAGCCCCATTTAATTTTCCCAAAAAAGTTGTTTGCAAAGTTGGCTATGAACATTAACCAGATAAATATAATTAGTAACAGTAACACATTAAATACTTCTACAGGTTTTTTTTTGGCTTTGTTTTTGATAATGGTGGGTCACTAAACCCAGAAACAGGGTCTCCTGTGTAATATATTTGAGTGACTAAGCATTACAAGGGTACAAAGAAGGGTAAATAAATTCCCAAAGTAATTACAGTAAAACAGAAGTACATTTAAAACTGACTTCTAAAAAGTACCGCAAATCAAACTGCGCCTTAGAATCAGCAAAACTTGATTGTTTTTCTTAAATAACTATTGCCAAATAGCTGTCTTCTTTCAAAATCAGATGTGAATTAGGGGCTGAACAAATGTATTTGAATTATTTCACCTGCAAAGCACACATTCCACTGGTAATTCAGAGAGTAAGTAATAAAAGAAGGAGACTTTGCTTGAAAGAAAAAGCACTGTAAATTCAAAGCAACCGTGAACACTGTTTTTTTTCTTAAACATTCTATTCTTTTATGATTTCTTGCTACCTCCATCTTTCCACTCTGTCATCTGCTCCTGTCTTTCTATCTTCTTAGCTTATTAACATTGCTAATCGTATTTGTCAGTTTTGCCACAATTTTAAGGCCTCTTAAACAGCTGTGGGTTTTCTCTAGGCAATTATCAGTCACTATACTTAGGTTTCTAAATTAGTTGTTGAAAGGTGCTTTAACCTTGAGAAAATAGAAAAAGAGCAGACCACATGCTAAGCCTTACATTTATGTGTATGTTCCTTTAACATGAGTGATTATCAAAAATTCAAAACAAATCACACGCAAGTAGTAGATATTGTAAATTTATAAATTAACAAGGCCTATTATAGTCCTTATCATTTTATCTTTCTTCCCTTACTATATACATTGTAATATATGCTTTCTCTATATATATGTGTATAGATTGGAATATAAAAGATAGTATATAAACTGGAATATCAAAATACTGCCAAATTCCTCTAACAGTCTCCTTTCACAACCTGTCAGGTGGCTAATACCTTTCAAAGGTATCCACAATCATATAAGCGGTCTCTTGAGGTCATGGGTTGTGGTAAAGAGAGCTTTTACCATATGCAGATTTTTCCCTTCTCCATTTCTCTTCAAAGAGAAAACTCCTTATTGTATTGCTTTGCTTATTCTCTATTTTTGACTCTGACACTGATTTTCTTCTTGACCACATTCAGGAAGAAACACAAGGTTTAAGGTTATTTGTCAACTGACAGCCCTTTCTATCAACAACTAAATACAAAAATCTGTATTCCAGAAACATGACACTTCATGTACCACCCATTTTCCTCCTAAGTTAAAATAAATTCAAATATTACTTTTTAGAGTTAACAAGTTTTGGTGTTTTTAAAGGTTTAATAATAATACTTTGTTTGCAGATTAGGCCAAAAGCTTGTAGAATGATTTTTAAATTAATGTAGGTTCCCGGCTTACCTCTCCCCATCCACCCTCTCTCACTCCCCATCCGCTACCACTTTCTGCTCCAAGGAAAGAAGAAGGTGATATTTCAACAGTGCAAAATTCTTCCTGAGAGAGAAACACTAAAATGATAAACATTTTGAAAAGCAAAGTACACTTCAAACTCCAACTGTTCTTTCAGACCTATATTGACTCTTATAGACGTTGCCAACATTTGGTAAGGATCATCCTTCCATTAGACAAAAGCGAGCATTCCTTAGATAAATCAGGAGTTTTTGCCATGAGACTCATAAAACCTTTTCACAACACAGATTTTCAAGAGAATCCTTTAAGGTTTAGGAGGCTGCTCCTTTTACTAAGTAACAAAATACACCCCATGGTGTCTCACTGACCCCACTCAGCTGTCCTTTGACCTCCTCAATTGTTGCAGCCTAACTCCAGGGTCCACAGGATGTGCCTCCCATATCAAAAAGGCTAATGTTGCTTCCTCCTAGCACCGGGTGAAACAAAATGCAACAGTTCTCTTTCTTCTGCCTCCTCCGCTCCCTCTCTGACCATTTTCCAGATGTTCCAGGCCCAAATGTTAAGCCCATCCTGGGTTTCAGTATCTGCGTGGTCACCATGAAGGAACAAACAGGGACCAGGCTGAAGTGGTAATGACTCTCTTGTTCTTTTTGGCCTCAAAAGGATACAACGTGTTATAAAAGAGGAAACGATCTTTGGCCTCTCTTGGAAATGCCAAGCTATTTAAGCACATTGTAACTTCCAAAAGGAGAGAAACAGTCTTGGGATATGCCCCTTCTGACAGACAGGAGTTACCCAAACAGTAGCCTTAAATTCTCAATTCTAAGCAAGCATCTGGTTTTCTTTGATGGGGGGGTGGGGAGCATCACCTTTTTCCTTTTCTAAATTAAAAGCCTCCTAAAATAGAAAAAAAAACTTTTATAAAATCTTTAGAACATGCATCTCAGGACAGTGTTATATGAGACAAATATATGCAGTCAATAGGGATAATCTGGGTTTATGCAGAAGCCTATAATCTAGAAGTCTCATTTATTAGACAATTTGAAGCATAAAATCATAATCAACAAAAGGGAATAGAGAACTGAATTCTTATTTTCTTAATTTAGGTATATAGGAAATACAGAGGCTGCTGTAGAGAAAGAACTCACTGAAGAAGCTTTCTGGTATGGGGTAAGGGGATGGGGGAGGGGAGAGGAAAGCAGGAAAGGAGAGGAGCTCATGGAAGTATCTTATTCACTTTAAGGAGCAAACATAGTAGCTTTATTTAAATTCTAAATACAACTTCCTAAAACAAATTTGATCTTGAAAAATTGGGGAGGGTCATATACATAATTGTACAATACCTTGGTTTATTTATTAACATTTTTGAATCACAGTCATGATTAAGTTGGGCAGTCAACACTTCACGGAGTCTGTTGCCTAGATTTTAACTTGTTTAAAGCTTTTTGTGCACCTGCAAAAACATAAAAAATAAAAATATATACATAAAGACATGAGTTAATTTCCAAATACATATTCTATAATAATCTAAATATTTATAATTCTATGAAAATCATACTTAGAAATTATCAAAGTCTCACACTTTCCAACTCCATGTACATTATAATGAGCAAATATACAGATACTCCACCTTTCTCAATAGTCTCAAAATAATTACTTCTAATTATATATACTCAAGGATAATTTCTGTTGTTCTTATGATTTCCCCCACTAAAAGTAAGTTGAGTAAGTCTGTCAAGTCTGCATTTATGGCAGATGTTACCATAATATCAAAAGCCAACAGACTACTTTTAGGAATGAAATTAGTGGAAGGTAATTTTCTTATCTAAGGAATTCAAGAGTAATAATCCCTGATACCCGGCCCAAATTTATCTACTCAAAGAACTATCAAAAACGTAAAACATAATTAATATTGATTGAATAATTTCCAGTAAGAAAGCCTGCAAAAAGAAAAAGAGCTATTGTTTCTTACCCTTCTGAGCAGTGTATTCCTAGAAGATATTAAACTAAATAATTACAATTGCATACAATTGGTTGAAAAGTATAGTATGCATGCTCATCTCTCTTCTAAATAGATTACGGTCAATATAAACTACTGAATGGGAAAATAGGAAATATAGTTGTAAAACAAAGTGAAATGAAAACTTGTCATTGATTTTTATAGATAACATAGAAGCATTTCTAGTCCTTTGTTACTGTGTTTAAAAACAAAACAAAAGAGGATTTTCCTAAGAAACAAACTAACTTCAATATAAATATTCATATAAGTAAAATATTTGAAGTAAAATTAATTTATGTTGCCTAAAAATGGTTTTTTTCATTTTACTTTTCTCTTACGCCGACTTGAAAGAAAAATTTTAGGTTTTTCGAATAAAAATATTTATCTTACCTCTTACTGTCAGAAGAATGTCTTCAGGCAAAATAATAATTAAAAATGGAAGGTCTAGGTTTTCAAACTCACATACATCCCATCCGCCCACACATAAATAGACATCTTTTCCTAAGTCAGCAGGAGCCTTGCTACCTACATCCAAACCCAAGATTACCCCATATGGTCAACAAGGTCAAACTGCATTACTGCCAATGAAACTATATTACTCCACAAGGACCCTAACGATTAAAAAAAAAAAAAAAGTCAGTAATCTAATTCCAATAGCTTCAGAGTCTAAAATTGCTAATTTTTGGCCACGTGCTGCACACTTCACCTGTTAGTAATGACATTTTTGTATTTTCTTCTAATTACACTCAAAGCTAAGACCTTTGGCCCTGGGCCACAGACCCCTATTCAGGCTGCACACAATCTCTTAAACGACCTGATCCTTTGTTGTCACTCTTACTCTTTCATCTATTATTTACACCCATAGAGAAGGAAGATACTCAACCATTTGTACAGCTTAAAGCTTCTAATCATCTTAATTTCTTTGCCTTTCAACCTATGGTCTTTTTCATAGACAAATGCCAAGAAGTTTGACAAAATCATTTTTTTTTTTGCAATCATATTGCCTCCTCTTCTCCCTTCTTACTCCCTGGCCCACCTCCTTCCTGTTCCTTGTCTTTCACAGGAGAGACTTTGTATTAGCCAGAATTTACAAATTTTGACCTTCACCAACAAAATAAATTTCTAAATACAATACAAATCTCCAACTTGTTCTGACAGATCAGTAACAATTATATTTCTTTTTTTGACCAAAGAGCCCCTTAAGTTGAAGGTTACTGAAAATAACTTAAAATCTGTCCCCAGCCTCCCAAAAGCCTGAGCATTGATTTTCAGAATTCCTCTATAAAAGTGCCAAAAAGCATTTAGTAAACAATAAGAATATTAGTTATGTGGCCAAAACTTTTCATTTTAATGTCTATGCTTGCTCATTTGTTTACAAAAAGAAAATTTAGAAAAAAAGAGGAAGGAAAGAAAAAAGAGAAAATAAAACAAAAATTTTAAGGTTAGATTTTTAATTTAATCTTTAAAACATTTAAAAGACTACTAATTCTCCAAACAGCAAAATCCTCACATAATATATCCTGTATCATTATGATTATTTCCCAATACTTTACCAAGATGAAAAAAAAAATTCAAACACATTTTGCAAATCCAAAGCATGGAATTGTTTACCATGACGCAGATGTCTCCCTCAGATCACAAAAGCCACCAAAAAATTCTGATTTCCAAGATGTTTATAAAATGACATCTGATCCATCTTTGCTCTCTTCCTCTATTGCTCAGCTTACTCTTGATTTCCAACAGTGTTTCCTTGTTGTCTGTCCCCTCTGCCGACCCTGAAACCCCTTGACTTTTCTTATTTCACCATTTGCTTCAACCAGCAGTTCACTGGAGACCCATCCATCTTGTAATGCCTAAAGTGACAGATGCTCTCAGAAACGACCACACTGCTGAGTGAACAAAAGATAACATCACCTCCAGGAACTCCAGAGAAATACAACTGCAAGCTTAAGACAGGGGCTGACTTGACAGACATTGGACCATAAACCTCTTCTAAGCAAAAAAGAAAACAATTGCCACACACACAAAAAAAATCTGACACAATCAAAGGCAGAAAAGAGTGATTATTTGTGGATTGCCTTTTCACTCTGTAACTCACTTTTCCCCACCCAATACTTTTATATTGGGGCAATTCACTCACCAATAGGCAAGAGGAGTTCTTGTGTGTGTGTGGCGGAGCGGGGGGGAGCCTTTCTCAAGTATCTTCTTTTATTCATCAATATTCAAAGTGAAATTCATTCACAAGTGTTTCAGGAAATCTAAGTCTACCATACAGCATTCTTAAGCCTGACCCTCTTGTTTGCATATAGCAATATCTGGACTCAGAAATGCTGACTCAGTTCTACTGCGGTGAAAGGCACATGCATGCTTTGCAAATTAAAAACACATTAGAAATTAGAAAGCAACCTGTGACAATGTCAACAATATGTGCAGCACATTTGAAAAAGCCAACCATTCATTCATCAGACAATCTCCAACTTGGGTTAAAAAGACATTTTACAAGAGGATTCTGGGAAGGGCTGCACAGTTCTTTTCTAACAAAGGAAAGGTCATATTAACATCTCCCAGCAACAAACTAATGACAGGGAAGCTGTAGATGCAGGAGACGCTGCTTGATGCCATCTAGGTTCTAGGACTTTCATTGTGGCTATTGTTTAAAACATCTTATTTAAAACCATCAGACAGCAATAGGAAGTAAATATAACTCTAACATTCAGATAAATTCAGTGAAGGGAAAATTTCAAAGAACATAAAAACAAAAACTAACCTGGAGGTCAATTAAGAACATCGTGTGGTCAATGCCAATTATGGAGATTAACAACCCATTTTTATAATAGATATCGAGCAACACAGGAAAACCTCTGCTGGAGCTAAATACATTATTATTCTCAAAAAGGGCAAATGATACAAATATTTATGTTACATCTAAAGAAAAGAGCCAAAATGCTTAAGAAAATTTCCATTGACAATATTTCTAAGAAGAAATCTAAATACTTATAATGGCATTTCTTTAATAAAAATATTTTTTTCTCTAAAATTTTTGCACACAAAGCCTTTAAGTTATGCTACAATCATTTTTCTTTGGGATTACTAATGACTCCTCTCCTCCCCAC
>NW_026652983.1:0-18712 GCF_009828535.3 Hylobates moloch
TCTGGGCTCTCACTGTGGGGGATGCCAGGAGAGAGTGAGAGGGCAGAGGTGGCCGAGATGGCGTGTGCTGGCTTCTCTCCTGGAACATGCTGCTTCCACACGGCAGTGCCAGTGTCTCCGTGTGAGTTCATTGATTGTGGCCTGAGCGAATTCCTGGGTTTGCTGTTCCAGATGATTCTGCAGGGCTTCAAAACCAGCAGGGCCCTGAGCAAAGCAGCTCCTTGTTCTCGTGGCTGAACTCATCATGATGTCACTGGCTAAGGGGGGCAGCATGGGGTCCAGCCCAGCCCAGGCACATTGAGCTGAGGTCCCGTCGGGCCAAGTGTGGTGTTTGCCTTCTAGGATGGCCCCCGAAGCCGCCAGTTCCAGAGAGGCTCCGTCACCCAGAGACATCCATGCTGAATCCAACCCTCTGCCATTCTAACTTGGCCGGCCCTCTGCTGTTCTGCATTACGCCTGATTTTTGGAAGTGTTGTGGTTTTGAGTGTTGGCAGCCCAGTGTCACAGAGGACCATATCTTAGAAATGACCCCAGGCGAGAGCTGTGGCTTTCCTGTTCTATTTGAAGGCAGCTGTTTTAAGGTGCAGAGGGTCCAGGGACACAGTGTAGGCCATGAGGAAGGGATGGGTGCTGGGGCCCGGCAGAGCTGGCAGGCGCTGTGACCCTGGCACTTAGGAAGGGGTGGGCACTGTGACCCCGGCACTTAGTGAGGAAGGAGTGGGTGCTGGGGCCCAGCAGAGCCAGCAGGCGCTGTGACCCCGGCACTTAGTGAGGAAGGGGTGGGTGCTGGGACCCTGGCACTTAGGAAGGAGTGGGTGCTGGGATCCTGGCACTTACGAAGGGATGGGCACTGTGACCCTGGCACTTAGGAAGGGGTGGGCACTGTGACCCTGGCACTTAGGAAGGGGTGGGCACTGTGACCCTGGCACTTAGGAAGGGGTGGGTGCTGTGACCCCGGCACTTAGTGAGGAAGGGGTGGGCACTGTGACCCCGGCACTTAGGAAGGGGTGGGTGCTGGGACCCAGCAGAGCCGGCAGGCACTGTGACCCCGGTACTTAGGAAGGGATAGGTGCTGTGACCCCGGCACTTAGTAAGGAATGGGTGGGTGCTGGGGCCCTGGCACTTAGTGACCCTGTTGGAGCTTCACCTCCCAGATCCATAAAGCAGGGATCATGAAAACCAACCAGGCAGCAGGGCCCACGGGGCACTCAGGTAAGGGAGGCGTCCCTCGCGCCGGCTGTCCCCACACCGCCCCATCCCCAGCAAGATCTGGTCTGTGACGTCCACCTGATGTGGCACCCGTCAGCAGGTGCTGGACACAGTGTCTCTCACTTGTCTCCACAGATGTCAAGAATACGAACATGTGGCTGCTGTTCCTCCCCCTGTTCCCGGTGCAGGTGCAGACCCTGACAGTCGTGATCATCTGGATGTTCGTGCTCCTGCTGGACCTTCTTGGCTTGGTGTACCTGGGCCACCTGCTTATCTTCCACATCTACCTGAGTATGTCCCCCACCCTAAGCCCCCGATCCCCCCAAGCCTGGGTGGTCAGAGCTGCTCATCTTACACCTCTACTTCAGTATGTCCCTAACCCTGAGCCCCCCACGACTGGGGCCAGAGTCTTTGCCCCCGCCGTGTGCGCATGTGTTCAGGGTCAGCCTTTCCCAGAAATGAGATCATGGGCAAAAAGGGCAAATCACAGGAAGAAATTAAATCCATGAGGGCCCAGGAGGCCCAGCAAGGAGCTGAAGTCACTCCGAGACCTGCAGGAGCAGTGCCGGGTGCTTGAAGTAACAAGTTTAAAATGTTCAGAGACAGTGGAATGGGATCTGTTAGGCAAGAACAGGACATTATGAAATAAGAACAGGTGGACTTAGAAAAGCACCAGTAGAAATTCTAACAATGAAAAATATTACAGGCAGGTCACCCACTAACCAAACAACTGAAGCGAGAGCTGGTGGTCTTGCTGAGTCTCAGCGTGGGCACAGCGGTAGGCGGTCAGTCATGTTGCTGAACGAGGGAGGGTAAACTCCCAAGGAAACCTGTTGTTGGAAGTAACAACCACCTCCCTGCTCCTGGCACCAGCCGTTTTGGTCATGGTGGGCCAGCTGCAAAGCGTCTTCCGTTCTCTAGGCAGTGGTGGCCCCGAGGCTGTGGCCTCTCAGGGGGTTTCTGTGGATGTGGGCAGCAGAGTGTGTCCAGGCCAGCCCCCAAGAATGCCCTGCTCCCGACAGCTTGGCCAACCCCTGGTCAGGGCAGAGGGAGTCGGGTGGGTCAGGCTGTGGGCTCACCTCCATCTCCAGAGCAGCCCCTGCCTGCAGTTGTGGCGAGAACGACCAGCTCAGAATGAACACACCCCACCAAGAGCCTCCTTGTTCATAACCACAGGTTACCCTACAAACCACTGTCCCCACACAACCCTGGGAATGTTTTAAAACACACACCTCTAACGCACATCTTACAGTCACTGTTGTCTTGCCTGAGGGTTGAATTTTTTTTAATGAAAGTGCAATGAAAATCACTAGATTAAATCCTATGGACACGGTGCTGAATGTGGTGTTTTCAGAGTTTTAATTTTGGATGTCAAGGCCCGTGGCTGGATAGAGTAGGTGCTTAGGATATGTTTACTGAATGGAATGGAACTAAAGCCTCAGATGTAACTTCACGGAGGCATGCGTCTGCCTTGTAGAATGTTACAGGCTGCCTGTTCCTGAAGCTGAAACCCTTAAGAGTGAGAAGTCATTTGGGCCTCCTTCAAAACTCTCCACCCCTCTTAGAATCAGGAATATTTTTAAAAGTACTTTCTTGAATTATCTAGCAATCTCTCTTATATTTAAGTATTTTTGGGTTTACCACCTATGAAGTCTTTTCTGGAGTTTCACTCCACCCAGAATTCATCATCTCTCCTTACCAGGAAATCTCTCACCCTCAGATGCTTAGAGTCAGGGTGAGTCCCCCCACAACAGGAGAATCGGCCGAGGCTGGGCCGAGGCCACAGGGTCTTATCCACATGTGCCGCAGATTAACGGATGCTCAAACTGCCCAGTAATACAAAGTCTGCACTTGTCATTTTTTTCCAACTTTGTGTACAAAATGTTTCCCCCTGGTTAAAATAGTCAATACCCACTGTGTGCGGAGCACGTGGGGGGCTGCAGGCTGCTTTGGGTGAGGCATGGTCACCTGCACACTGAGGGGAGAGGATGAAGAATGAGACCCAAACAAGTGTGGATGGCCCTTGTGCTGTGGAGAAGCTGGCCCTTGCCTCAGGCGGCAGAGGAGCAGGGAAGCGCAGTGGGCCTGAAGCCATGCGGGGCTGGGAGGGGTGGCCTGGTCTGTCCTCTGAGCCAGGCACTGCACTTGCAACGGGCTCCTTGAACACAAAGCCCAGGACAGGTGTGGCAGAAACATGAAAGGACAGGCAGGTGGCTGCTGTGGGCGGGAGGCAGGATTCCTGGAAGCACGACGCCCAGGCCTGTCCCCGCCCCCATGACCCGGAGCCTCCCTGGGCAGTGACTCCAGGACGGCCAGGAGCTTCTCCACCTCACAGGACTGGAGAGGCCGTGGTGAGACGCATCCTGTGAGGGCTGGGCTGGCCGCAGGCAGCTCCACAGGGCGCCCACCGCCAGATGCTCCTCACTGCAAATAGGCCTCTGTGGGCGGCCGCCCCAGTCTCCAGAAATAGTCACAAGACATCGGCTCTCACGGTGTTGGTGTTCAGGTAAAGAAGCATGGAGAGTTTGGCCCCTCCATGGAAGCTTGTGGCTGAAATAGGTGCAGAGCCCATTTTATTAATGTTTGTTAAGACGGCTCTTTTAGATAAATGGCTGTCTCAGGTTTTGCTTTGCTTCCCTGGGCTGCTTTGCTGCCTGCAGGGCAGGCCAGGTGGATGGGGCTCTGGCTGGCCTGCTGAGCTGTCCTGTGGGCACCGTGCAGGGCTGCAGGGATGGTGACCTGTCTCAGCCCCATCAAAGGCGGTGCTGAGTGGCACTCACAGCACTCGTGTTCACCTCCTGGGCCTAGGGCTCTGAGCACCCTCAGGAGTGTGTGGTCCCAGGACCTGCTAGCCAGCACCTCGGGGTGGCCGCCGCACTGTGTGGTCCTCCGACTTCGGGGTCTCTGTGCATCCCCCAAGGTGCGCCCCACCCAGTGTCCAGATGTGAGGAACCCCACAGGCCACCTGGACCCTCAGACAGAGCAGCCCCTCCTGAGCTGGCCTCTCACCCCTGCCAGCGATCCCAGGGGATCTGGGGCAACCTCTCAGGCTGCGTGGTACGGGGGACCCAGGTCTGTGAGAGGCAGCTTCTCCTCTGACACCACTAACAATGCAGCTCAGGGAGGCCTTGGCAGGCGGAGGGGCGTGGGTCAGCACCGGTCCCCAGGTCACAGCTGCAGACCCTTCCTGCTGACCGTCAGCCAGCTGCGGACCTGGGCCCACAAGGCACCTGCACCCATCCTGGCCTCACAGGGCCTGCGTGGTGGGCGGAGCAGCGCTTTCTGCGCAGGGGCCTGGTCAGTGGCGCTGGCTGCCCTGCTGAGCTGTCCTGTGGGCGCCGTGCAAAGCTGCAGGGCTGGTACCTTGTCCTGTTCCTCCTTTTCCCTTTCCAGAGGCCAAGAAGATGACCACCTTTGAGTATCTCAATAAGACCTGCAAAGAAGAGAGCTCAAAACATCAGCCTGTTGTCAAAACGGCGAGGAAAGATCCACACGTGCAAATGGAGGAAGGGTTTCTCCAGGTACCACCTGTCTCTCTGCTCTATTTCTCGAGGCCTGGGACAATGTCTACGGTCACTCTGTGGCTGGGACCTCTCAGCCACGCTCCTTTACTTCAGGGCTGATGCAGCCTGTGGACTCTGCTGTGTGTGTGTGTGTCGGTGTGTGAGGCTCTGTGCATGGGTGTGTCTATGTGTCTTTGTGAACATAAACACCAGTCATGCACCAGTGACTTCCTAGTGCAAAGATGGGAAAGGAACTGAGTCTCCTGGACATTTCTATACTGCATTATACCTCTTCCAAAGTTGAAATTGCTTTTTGCATCTTTTTCTTTTTTTTGAGACAGAGTCTCGCTCTATTGCCCAGGGTGGAGTGAAGTGGTGAAATCTCGGCGCACTGCAGCCTCCACCTCCTGGGTTCAAAAAGTTTGCCTGCATCCGCCTCCCAAGTAGCTGGGATCGCAGATGTATGCCACTACGCCCGGCTAATTTTTGTATTTTTAGTAGAGACATGGTTTTGACATGTCAGGCTGTTCTCAAACTTCTGGCCTCAGATGATCCGCCTGACTTGGACTCTGAAAGTGCTGGGATTACAGGCATGAGCCGCTGTACCTGGCCTGAAACATGCTTTTTAACTTAAGGAAGTTATTTCCCTTTCCAGTTAAGTGACATGAATTATTATAACTAACTCAAGAAGACATAGAAAGTCTAAATAGACACAGAACAGCCAAGAGACTGAACTACTAATTTAAAATCTCCCAGTGAAGAAAAATCCCAGGCCCTGTAGTCTTCATGCATGAATTCCAGCAAAGATTTTAAGAAAAACTACAATACCACCTACACACAGACTCTCTGAGAACACAGAAGGAAGCAGCACTTCCCAACTCATTGAGCAATGCCACTGTCAACCTGACACCAAAGCCAGATATTCATAAGCCAATACGTTCAGGAAACACAGGCAAAGATCACTGATAAGACCTTGACAAACCAAATCGAGCAGCACGGGGCTGAACTGTGCACTGTGGCCAAGTGGTATCACTCCAGGGGTAAGCAGTGGCTTAAGGCCTGGAAATCAATACTACAGCTCAGCACGTTAGTCCAACAGAGAGTGGTAACCATGCGATCATGCCAATCAATGCAGAAAAGGATTTGTTAACAGCAAGTTCCCATTCATGATTTTTAACAAATCTCAGTGACCTAGGAATGATAGGAAAGCACCCTGTGTACCTGACATGACATTTCCTGGTGAAAGGCTGGTGACCCTCTCTTGGAGGCTGGGCACAGGTGATGACGCCCCTTCCTCCTACTTCTGGTGTCGCAGGAACGTTCTGGCCAGCCCAGTGCAGCAGGGGAAATGAAGGCACACAGAATACAAAGTATAACTGTGTTTATTTGCAGGCAACGAAACCTAAAAAGTGTGTTTTAAGACCTAGTTAAGATAATAAAATCGCTTAACAAGGATGTGGGGCACATATTAAAATACACACTTGCACATCTCTATCCACCAGCAATGAAAAATCCGGGTTATATTTTTAAAACTTCCTTTCACAGTCTAATAAAAAAAAATTTAACAAACCTTGTGCAAATGTGTACACTGAAAGCTACACACCATGACTGAGAGAAGTCAGAGACGCTCTATTAAGTGAAAAGGTATACAGCATTCATAGATTGGAAAAAAATACTATTAAAAGAGCAATTTTCCCCAAAACTGATCTACAGATTTACCACAATCTCTGCTGAACCCCAGCAGGCTTCTGTTTTAGCAGAAATGACAAGGTAGTCCTAAAATGTATATGCAAATTCAAAAGACCTAGACTACTGTACTAGCCAAAACGATTTTGAGAAAAAATAAAATTGGAGAACTTACACAACCAGACTTTAAATTTTACTATAAAGCTGTAGCACTAAAGACAGTGTGGCGCTGACATACAGAGAGACATAAAGCTACAGTAATAAAAACAGTGGGTGCCGACAGAGACAGATACAGAGAAATGGACCAGAAGAAAGGTCCAAAGTTAAAGCTTTCATTTATGATCAATTGACTTTAACGGTACTAAAATCATTAAATGGGGAGAAATTATAGTTCAACAAGTGGTACTAGAACAATTGGATATCCACATGGAAAAGAAAAAAGAATGATTGAGTTATTCATACCTGTACAAAGATTACCCAGGATCACTTCGTTTCCCACAGAAAAATTAGCCCCAAATCCATCTGACACCTAAACTTAAAAGCTGAACGTAGAACACTTCGAGAAACAAGCATAGGATGAAATCTCTGTGATCTTTAGTGAGACAAAGTTTTCTTTGATCTGACACCAAAATCACTGCCTATTAAAGAAAAAAAATCATAGTTTGGACTTTACCAAAATTGAAAATATTTGCTCTTCAAAAGTCACCATTAAGTAAATAAAAATACAGGCACACATGAGAGATATTGCAGGTTTGGTTTTAGAAAGCCACAATAAAGTGAACATCTCAGTAAAACAAGTCACATGAATTTCTGGTTTCCCAGTGATTATAAAAGTTATGTTTACATGACATGTGTGCAACAGCATTATGTCTAAAAACTATGTATCTGAATTAAAATGCTTTATTGCTAAAAGCTGCTTACACAGACGCTCGAAGTGAGCACACGCTGCGCGGAAAATGACGCCGACAGACCTGCTTGACCAGGGTTGCCACAAACCCTCAATTTTTAAAAAAACACAGTGTCTGTGAAGTGCAGTAAAGCAAAGCACAATAAAGCGAGGTGTCCGTTCCTGTGCAAATCACAGGCAAAATATTTTCAGGTCTTAGACTGATGTCCGGAATACACAAAGACACAAAGAGCTTTCAAAGTGCAATTGTCAAAAAACAACAAACAAACAACATAAAAAACAAACAAACAGAAAACCCAGTTTTTCAAATGGGCAAGAGGGCTGGGCACAATGGGAAGCACCTATAATCTCAGTGCTTTGGGAGGCCAAGCAGGAGGATTGCTTGAGGCCAGGAGTTCAAGGCCAGCCTGGTCATCTCTACAAAAATAAATAAAAATACATACATACATATAAAAAGTGGGCAAAAGATTTGAACAAACTCCTTACCAAGGTGGATGTGTAGATATGTGGATGCCACATAAGCACATGGGAAAAAAGGCTCCACATCATTCTACATCAGGCAGCTGCAAATTAAAACCACAGTCAGATACTGCCACACACCCAGGAGAATGCCTGTCATCAAAAAGACAGACACCGCCGAGGGTTGGTGAAGTTGTAGAGAAATTGCAGCTCTCCTGCGTTTTTTGCTAGTGGGAGTTAAATGAGGGTGGAAAGTGCCACCACATTGGAAAGCAGTTTGGCATTTCTTTAAAAGATAAGTGTCTAATATGTGACCAGAATCCCACTCCCAGTTTCTCACCAGAGAGAAATGAAAACACGTGCACGTGTAAGTGGTTCTGAGATCTGAACTCAGGACCCAAGAGAACTCCAGGTAGCATTCCTCAAAACCCACGAATAATAGACGTGACTTTTACGTAAGAATCAGCTGCATGTCAACAACTTTTTTCACGTGACGAATTTTCATTTACCCCACAGCAAGGAGACAGCGCCCTGGGCTCATCTGCAGAGGGGTAAGTTGCAAGCTTCCTGCAGTAGCTTGGTCACTCTGAAGAATAGCTATATTCTTTTCTTAAATGACTTTGGAAAATAATTCACCTATGATGAGACATTTTGAAATCATGGGATGACGCAGTGGAAGATAAAATAGTTTTGTTTAATGTTGTTAAATTATACCAAATTATCTATCTCGATGTGCTTGTCTTACTTGCAGAAACTACATTCTCCACTCCCGTTTTCATAACTAACATCTAAACTAACGCACAAGAGTAAGACCCGCTTATTTATTTCTACACCTCCCCATGAACACGTGTGTAGTTGTGAGTCTGAATGTATTTCTTATGATCTCTAATAGTGTTTCATAGAAATTGTAAGCTCTGAGAGTCCAGCCCGTTCCTGAGTCAAGGTGCTAAGTAAATGGGAGCACTGGGGGTGCCTTGACCCCATAGCCACACCCAACAGGGCCAGTGTTGGCTTCACAAACAGGGTTTCAAGAAGCGTCTTTGAGCCAGTGTTGTGCAGTGCAGGTCATTTTATTTTGGAGGCCGTCTAAGAGTCGAAGGGCACGCGCATTTTCAATCTGCACAGACTCTTTCTGATGACTTTCCCAAAAGGGTGGAGCAGTTCACGCTTCATTCAACCCTGTCGCTCTTTTCAGCATGAGATACTAACAGTGTGCTTAGTTTTATTCAAAGAAAATGTGTAGTAATATTTTAATATGCATTTCCTTACTACAATTAAGACTGAACATTTTTTCATGTTTTGACCATTTTACAATTTTTCTTTAGTGAATTAACGTTCAACAGTTGGGTTATTTGGATTATCAAACGTAACAGCTCTTTGCGTATTAGGAACCGTGTGGGATCTTTCACGGTGTAGAGGTTGTGAACTTTTCTGAGGCCAAATTTGTAAACATTTCCTTTTGTCTTGCTTTAAAAAGTCTTCTTTATTCTAAGGTATACAAATATCCTCCAATAGTCTTTGTTAATACAGTCCTATTTTTTATTTGTTACCTTTACATGTTGACTTTTCAGGCCAGATGGCATTTATTTTTGTATTTAGTAACAGGAGCTAAGGTTATTTTATCCCAACAAAGTAGCTATTGGTTTTTCACCTCGTGTATTAAATAATGCTCCTTTGCCCTCATACTGAAAGGCCCTTTTCTGGCTCGCTGTGTTTCCCTGAAAACAGGCCCAGGTCTGCGTCTGGATGCTCACCTCTCTTGTCCCATGGGTCTGTGTCCTGGAGCTGCACCATCTCTTTAAATTATAGAACCGTATTTAGCTACTATATTTTAATATCTGGCAGGAAAACCTCTGTCTAAATTTTTTTTCCATTTTTCATTTACTTTAGACAATTCCTACACATTTATTTTTAAATATGAGCTTTAAAATCACTTTGTCTGGTTCCAAGAAACATGAAATTCAAACTGGAGTTGCATTAGCCACAGCGCTGCCCTGGGGAGGGGCCCGCATCACAGCCCCCACGGAGAAGCAGCGAAGCGTTTGAATTTCACTTTGAACTATCATGGAACTGTGGTCCTGTAAGTGAAATATAACAATGCTTTGTCTGCGATGCATTTTGGACAAGATTAATAGAAACCTAAGTATAACCAGAATTGTAAACTTCCACTCTAAAACCAAAACAAAATGAAAAACAAAAAATTTTAATGATAGCCAAGTCAACGTATATACATTGTGGGAAATTGGGGAATGGCAAAGATTCCCAGGTAAAAATGAGAGTCATGTAGAGTCCTTGACCCACCCTTAGCCACTGTGGGCACCTGGACTGGCATTTTCCAGGTCGTCCTTTTGAATGATTTTTCTGTGTGTGATGTGCATAAAGTGCTGATTTATAAAATTACAGTCACCTGTACAACTGTTTCAGAGCCTGCTTTTTGAACTTCAAATATTGTGAGCATTGTTCTCTTTAAGGAAAAAAGAATAGCTTGTATGGGTATAAATCATCCCATCTTTGGGATCTGTTATGGTCCCCATTTCTGGAACAGTATGTTGATTTTCAGTCCAGTCTGTGCTTTTCCGACAGACTGAGGAGCTACCCTCGTGTGGAAAGGATTAAGATGCTGAAAGTGGGATAAAGACAATGCGAGTTTACAGGTCCTCTAGATGCAGTGGGCACAAGACACCCATCGCCCATCTTCTGTCGCAGGAAATGTTTGCCCGGCCACCTGGTAGTTTGGAACAGTTGCCCACATGGACAGCTAACACTCACAGCCATGGTCTTTACTGCAAGCCTGGCATTGCCCATCACAGAGTTCCTCCACATCAGGAAAGACATCTACATCCCATGGCACTATGCCAATACCAAAAAAACCCAGTCACTAAATGCCTGTGGAGAGTGAAGATGTGAAGCACAGTCAGAGTTTAACGGGAGTTTAGGGGAGAAGGGCACACAGTATCTGCTCAATGGTAGCTGTCAGGCTGGTTCACAGGGAGCATTTCTTCGAAACGGTCCATCACAGCCCGTGTTGGGTGATTAAATGGGATGTGCTGAAGCTGAGCAGACGGGATGCAAATGTGGATACACAGCAGGGCCCCACAGGCTTCCTGTCTAACTTGAGGCGGTTCCCGTTAGCTCGTGTCCACCAAGTGGCTGGTGTTAGCTTCCCATTTGCCACAGCAAATTACTACAAATCCAGGCGTTCAGCACAGCACTCCGTGTCGGCTCCGTGGGTCTCAGGCCTGGGCTAGCCCAGCGGCTCTGTGCCTAGGGCCTTGCAGGGCGGGAGGCACGGTTGGTGGCCGGAGTCCTCTCTGAGGCTCCTGTGGAAGAATCTGCCCCAAGCTCATTCAGGACACAATGGGAGTCATGGCTCTCTCAGGCTCCACACAGCCCCCCTCGAACTTCCCGTCAGCACCGGGTGTCGCATCCTCCCCCTGCTTTCGGTCTCCAGGTTCTTCCTCCTCACTTCTCTGTTTTTCGAGGCTCAGGGGCCTGTGTGGATAATCCAGGTCCCTCCTCCTGTCTTAGTGTCCTCTGTCTGCTTCAAGAGATTGCCACGAACGGGTAACGCCGTGGGCTCCAAGGCGCCACTCTGTCCATTTGCCAGTGAGCCAGGCTACACCGACGGAGGACACACACTGGCTCAGGCTCTGCTCTAGTGCGGGGCCCGCACAGTGGGAGGAGGCCCTGCTTTGCAGTGTCCCAAGTGCGAAGGAGTCCTGGTCCTTCACGTGGGAAGCTCTTTCTGTTTCCCACTGTGCAGTAACCCGGCAGCACTCACAACCTCCCGGGAGCTGCTGGTCTCCAGATTCTGAGACACGTGGGCCCCACAGCAGTGGTGCTTACAGGACACGCTGTAGCCTGCAGGGCCACCCTGAGCCCCCCACAAAGCTGGGATGTGTTTATGTGTTTCTCTCCTTCTGCTTGCCCTGACAGAGCCAAGGCCAGGAACTCCCTGCAGATATCCAGGTGCCTCTGTCCATTCTCCAGTACTGTAAGCCAGAAGGGGGTTCGACGGCACAGGTAAGTTGCAGTCACCAGCCATGCATCCTGAGGACAGGGCCATGTGCAGAATGTGTGGTCTGAGGTCCCCCAAGCTGAGGTTAAGGAGTATTCAGAATGGAAGCACTCTGTGTCCAAGGTTGCTGCTCACATGGGAATGATGGTGGGTGGAGCACAGAAGAGAGATGGAGTGAGAGGCAGGAATGCTTCCCAGCTGGGGGTGACAGAGAGACGGGGACCAAAGCGGGAGCCCCCAGCACTGGAGCGCCACCATCAGACTGTGGTGATGGGCAGATGCCCAGGGCAGGCTCTGAAGTGCCCAGAACATGCAGCGAGGGACAGTGCTGTGATCAAGGATGGAGGGAAATTGGTAGCCATGGCAGAAGCCACGTGCTGTGGTTTTAAAATAAAATGCTCAGGAAGGACTGTGTGTAGGAGACAGGTGGGAATAGAGATGTGTGTGTGGTCCCGTGTGCACGTATGTGTTGGTGTGTGGTCATGTGGGTGTGGTTTTGTGTGTGGTGTGTGGTCACATGTATACGTGTGTGAATCGTGTGTGTTTGTTACATGGACTCTGTGTCCGTCCTTCACAGGAAAAGCCCAACGCGGCTGCCGGCTTTAGGGCCACATATTTCTGTTCCTGCTCTGGGACCGGCTTCCAGTGGTTTCTACTGGGTCATTATTTATTTTTTGGAGATGGGATCTCACTCTGTAACCCAGCATGGATTACAGTGGTGGGATCACGACTCACTGCAGCCTCCACCTCCCAGGCTCAAGTGTTCTTTCCACCTCAGCCTCCCGAGTAGCTGAAACTACAGGCGTGTGCCACCACACCCAGCCAATTTATTTTTTATTTCTTAAGAGATGGGGTCTCACTCTGTTACCTGGGCTGGTTTGGAACTTCTGGTCTCAAGCAGCCTCTGGCCTCAGCCTCCCATAGCAGGGGGATTACAGGCATGAGCCACTGTGCTAGGCTGTGGGGGAAGGCTTTTGAGCAGGCTTTGTGAGGTGGCCAGCTTCTGGAGGTTACAGGTGTCTTCTCCTTCCCTGTTGGGGCAGGACCGCCTTATGGCACTTCCCCAGGACTTCAGGGAACAGGCTGCTGAGACTTGGAAATGAAAAGGGATCACCCCAGCCTGGAGGAACAGCGACGCTGGCATCCAAGCCTTGCCCCTTGCCTGCACTTCCAGTGAAGATTTGGAGACACACTCAGTGGAAACTGATCGAGCCCCCAGCCCGTCCCCGCCCAGACTCAGCTCCCAAAGTTCCCTCACTCCGTGTGGCATACGGGCTCACGGGATTGTCTCTACCTGCAGTCGTCTGCATGGATACCTGCTGCTGGGTGCAATCTGGAGTCCCCTCGGTCTCTCTGCAGCGTCTCAATGTGGATGATGATTTACAGTCACCCTCGTGTGAAGCCACATGACGCCTGGTCTGAGGAAGATCCACTCAGCATCGCGTTGAATCCCAAGTCTGCATCTCCACGGGCTCCAGGACAATCCTATGAAAATAACCCCGTTGGTTCATTGTTCACATCGGGGAGGAGAATTCCATCTGAAAATGAGTGTGACTTCACTGACACCCACGTCCATGGCACAGCCCTGTGCTGAGCTCCACAGACCTACAGTCCATCGCCTCCCCTTGGAGTGGCCCACGGCTGCAGACAGCGTTGTCCAAAGAAGACACCCTGAGTAGATGAATGGAACAAACTGGAAACTCCGGAAACAAGGCCTTCTTCACATTTCTGGTGTTTGGCTAAAATGGAAGGTGCCAAGGCGAGGCAATGGGGAGACATGGAAGCATTTTTAATGAATGTGCTGCAGCAGCTGCATAGCCACACGCCAAACACACACAGCTCAGTACCACGTAGAAAACCAATGCAAAATCCATCACAGACCTCATGTTTAGAGAGGAAAGTTTAACATCCCTAGAAAACTCACAGAATATTTTTTTTAACACTAAATATACAGTTGTCCTCTTAAATTGGTTAAGAGCACAAAATGTAACAGGCAGAAGGTCTGTTTCAAACAAATTAAAAAGCTATGCGGTTTTAAAATTTCCCCCAAGTGAGATGTATACACACCCACAAAAATGGTGTGTGAAGGAAAGCTGTCATACGGAAGGAGTTGTGTCCTGAATTCTTCAAGGAAACACACGTGGAAATAGGAATTAATAGAGTCAGCAACACATTAATAATTTTTAAAATTGAATCTTAAAATGCTGCATGGCACAAAGCTATATAGTATATAAAGTATTGGTAGGCACAAAGGGAAAAGTCTGTACAGCTTTTAGCAAAAATGCTTTTGCAGAAAAGCAAATTAAAATCATGCAAACAGCATACCGAGGTGACCACAGCTAGACATCAGAGCTACAGCTTCTCAGATCTGTGTCAGAAAATCCTATGTATCCAGAATAGACTAGAATTTCAGGACAAAGCACGGACTTTTTAACAGTTCTTACTTTACCCATTTTAAGTTCTTTTTATCTCCCCCACCCCCCAGTTCAGTAATTCAGCAAGATCCAGCAGGAAGAGGGCTACCTTTAGAGCTGGCTATTTGATGTTTCTTCCCATGGGGAGACTGTCACGGAGCTTGGACATCTCAGGCTCATGCATCCATGACCAGTCTCCCAATGGGGTCAAAAAAATTCAGTGATAGATTTTGTGAACTCTGCTTCCCGCTGCTGCTTTGTTCTGCTGATGAAGGTCAGCTTCAGGGTGTATCTGCCATCAAACCTTTTAAGACTGGAGGGCAGCTCCCAAATATCAGAATCCACTCCTGCAGGCTCTTTTCTGTGGGCCACGAGGAAGATGATCTTCTCCTTGGATGAGGTCTAAATGGTCAGAATTCCCCTCATCACAAAGCCAAAACGGGCTTGGACTCTGGAAAGGGATGCATATAATCCCAAATCACAGCCGCTATGGCAAAGCAAAAGGAGATTGTACAGATGGTGAGGTGACCGTCAATTAGACAAAAATTCTCCACATATTTGTATTTTTCCAGCAGTATCTTTTTGGCAGAATCATCCAGAGTTTTTCACAGCTGATCCATCCCACTTGTCAGTTTTTACAGGCGTATCACCTATCTTCCACTTATCCAACATGCTGCCATAGCCACTGCCTGTCCCGCAGCTGGAACCCCCGCCAGCCCCACCGCCACCTGCGCTACCACCACTCCTCCCGCCCGTGCAGCTGCTGCCATCTTGTCCACCTCTGAGTCTCCCTTCAGAGAATATCTTTGTGCTCTTCTGTTAAGCAATGTCTTCTTTGATAGATCCCAAAAACACTATTTCTGAAAAAAAGAATAAATTTGACTTTAAGCATTTAAAAATTTCCCTTCAATTGACACCATTAAGAGAATGAAAATATAAGCCACAGACTGAAATAAAATATTTTCAAGTCATAACTTGTATCCAGTATATTTAAAGAATTATCAAAAGTCAGTAATAAGAAAACTCTGTTTTTAAATGGGCAAAAGATTTGAACACAAAACTTCCCCAAAGCAATCATATGAACGACAAAGCACATGAAAAGGTCTCAACATCATTTGCCATCAGGGATCCACAAGCTAAAACCACAATAAGATAGCATGGCACCCATGTTAGAAAGGCTACAATAAAAATGATTAACAAGGTAAGCGAGGCACAGTGGCTCACGCCGGAAATCCCAGCACTTTGGGAGTCCAAGGAGGCAGAAGGATGGTTGGAGGCCAGGAGTTTGAGACCAGCCTGGGCAACCTATCTTTAAAAAAAAAAAAATTTTTTAAGATGAGCAATACCAAGTGTTGGTGAATATGTGGGAGAATGGGAAGTCTCATCCGTTGCTGATGGGGATGAAAGATGATGCCACATCACCAAGCAGTTTGGCAAAGCTTCTGATGCTGAGTGGGTACTTATGATATGACCCAACACTCTCACCCCCAGATTCTTACCCAAGAGTAATGAAAGCAAGACTCTGTCTCTAAAAAATATAATTAAAAAGAAGATGAACAATACCAAGTGTTAGTGAAGACGTCGGAGAACTGGAAGTCTCATCCATTGCTCATGGGGATGGAAAATGATGCCACATTGGCGAGCAGTCTGGCAAAGCTTCAGATGCTGAGCATATGCTTATCATACGATCCAGCACTCCCACTCCCAGGTTCTTACCCAAGAGCACCAAAAACGACATGTATGTGCACATGGAGCAGGTGTTTTTCTTTGCTAGAGCTTCCACAAGCAGGAACCACACATGTGGTGTTGGAACAAGAAATGTATTTTCTCACATATCTGGAGGCTGGAAGTCCCAGAGCACAGTGTCTGCAGGGTTGGTTTCTCCCAAGGCCTCTCTCCTTGACTTGTAGATGGCCACCTGTTCTCTGCGTCCTCCCACAGCCTTCTCTCTGTTTGTGTCTCTGTCATAATCTCCCCTTCATAAAAGGACACCAGTCACTCTGGACTAGGGCTCACTCTAATAGCCTCATCTAACATCCATTACCTCTTTCAAGGTCCCGTCTCCACATATAGTCACATTCTGAGGTACTGGGTGTCAGGATGTCAACCTATGAATTTGGAGGCGGATATAGTTCAGCCCATAGTACAAGGATTGGGAGGAAGGGTGCTGTGCCACCACTGAGATCCTATTCCATGATCCAAGGATTGGGAGGAAGGGTGCTGTGCCACCACTGAGATCCCATTCAATGATCCAAGGATTGGGAGGAAGGGTGCTGTGCCACCACTGAGATCCTATTCCATGATCCAGGCAGCCTTGAAGTACCATTACTCAGAACTGACTAGTAATGAACTTGAATTTTGTTTAAGAATAAGTTTAATGTCAACAAGGTCTTTGTTCAGCCTCTGAATTTTGCTTCACTTCCCCCCACAGGAAGCAGATGATGGCCCGAGTACATCTACACTTGGGTAAGTTTAATGGGAATGTTTTATCTGTCTGTACACTTGCCTTAACTCAAACTACTTAGGAAAATATGTCCTCTATTTAACGTGTTTAAATAATCTGATGACATAATGGAAAATAGAAATGCTTCACTGAACATTTATAGCCATTCATGTAGCTTATTGCACTTATCTTACTTGAAAAAATTATAGAATTCTTTATAACTAACATTTGAACTTATGCACAAAAATAAGGCCAAGCATAGTTATTTTCTTTCTTTAAACACATGTAATGTTGTGAGGCTGAATGTTTTTTAATGTTTCTGGTAGTGTTTCATTGAGAGTCAGGTCTTGTCATTTCAACTCTAAATACATCCACTGATGACAGCCCTGCCCCAACACTGCACAATTCCAGCCCCACTGCACACCGCTTTTTCACCCTCCAAACTACAAAGCTGAAAGAAGACAGTTATAAAGAGGACCATGATCCAGTTTTAAGCACACATTCTAAGGGGTACCCTGTTCCCATGGTGAAATAAAATTGTGCAGCCGTGACAAATGCATATTCTTCCCGGAGAATCTCAAGTACGGGCTACACTTCTCACAGAACATAGAGTCGTAGGAAATCTACTCACACATGCTGCTGAGTAAATTATTTATTCCTTGTTTGCCATTTCATTTTCCTTTCCATAAAATGAACACATGTTAACTTTATATTTTAAAAAGCAACTTTATACAACATTTCCCAGAGTTTCAGGGTTTAGGTATTGGGTTCCTACACTCTACAGTAAGTTTCATCTAGAACCATTTAATACAACCTAAAAGAAAATGAAATGGAAGGTAAGAGTCATGGCTCAAACCACCCCAGGTGCGCTGACACAGGCACGCGCACACACACACACGCTCGCACGCAGTCACACTCTCACACTGACAAAGCCTCCTTCCTGCCTTCACCTCACATCCCGGTCCCCACCCTGCCTGCCATACTCCTCCTGTCACTGCAGGGAGTCCCAGCTGGCCCCACAGAGGAAGCGCCCACCCCAGCCTGCACAGAACATCCCCGTCCTCTCTGGGCACCCAGCAGCTGCAGCTGTCCTGGCCCAGGACCTCTGGGGTCTCTGCCACCATTCCAGTAGGTCATGCTGCTCAGGGGGTCAGATGGCCAAACCAGGGAGGGCCCAGTGGACACATGCCCAGAGACACGGCCGACATTATTCAGGGACGGTGTGTGAGGGAGGCTGCTCGTGCTGGGAACAAGGAGCACCCACACCTCATGGCTCAGAGCTGCTGGGGTTCCTCTAGAAGCACCCGGGACCCCAGACTGCTGAGGTCACTGCATGCCTCATCCTCCCAACCCAGCTGCCCTGGATCATGGAGCAACATTTATTTTTTTATTTTTTATTTTTTTTTTGAGACAGGGTCTTACTCTGTCACCCAGGCTGCAGTGCAGTGGCACAATCTCAGCTCACTACAACCTTTGCCACTTGGGTTCTCACAATCCACCCACCTCAGCCTCCCAAGTAGTGGGACCACAGACTCATGCCACCATGCTGAGCCAACTTTTGTAGAGATGGGGTGTCACGATGTTGCCCACGCTGGCCTCGAACTCCTGAGCTCAAGCGATTTGCCCACCTCAGCCTCCTAGAGTGCTGGGACTACAGACATGAGCCACTGAGTCTGGCCATGGAGCAACATTTAGATGGGGGAGAATTTAATACCTGACTTATACTTAGAACTTACAACCTTATTACATGCTCATTGTATCAGTTTGAATACGATAGTACATAAGTTAAAAATATTCTGCACCTCCCTTCCTGAATACCACCTCAAAATGCCATTTTAATAATAGAGGGTAAATACATGTTTTTGCTCTATGCAGATTCACTCACGTTGACAGGTTAACGTGTACCATATGAATTATTCTGCAGCTTCCTTTTTTGATTTCTTCAACAATGTGGCATGGATTACGCTCATGACGTTTCATATAGATGTGTTTTATTCTTGTCAGGAACTTCACCCTCTCATGATGTGCATATACCGTGGCTTAGTCAACCATTGTTCACTACAGGATATTCAG
>NW_026652984.1:0-11418 GCF_009828535.3 Hylobates moloch
TTCCAATCGATAGAAAAAGAGGGAATCCTCCCTAACACATTTTATGAGGCCAGCATCGTCCTGATACCAAAGCCTGGCAGAGACATAACCAAAAAAGAGAATTTCAGGACAATATCCTTGATGAACATTGATGCAAAAATCCTCAATAAAATACTGGCAAACCGAATCCAGCAGCACATCAAAAAGCTTATCCACCATGATCAAGTGGGCCTCATCCCTGGCATGCAAGGCTGGTTCAACATACGCAAATCAACAAATGTAATCCAGCACATGTACAGAACCAAAGACAAAAACCACATGATTATCTCAATAGATGCAGAAAAGGCCTTTGACAAAATTCAACAATGCTTCATGCTAAAAACTCTCAATAAATTAGGTATCGATGGGACGTATCTCAAAATAATAAGAGCTATCTATGACAGACCCACAGCCAATATCATACTGAATGGGCAAAAACTGGAAGCATTCCCTCTGAAAACTGGCACAAGACAGGGATGCCCTCTCTCACCACTCCTATTCAACATAGTGCTGGAAGTTCTGGCCAGGGCAATCAGGCAGGAGAAGGAAATAAATGGTATTCAATTAGGAAAAGAAGAAGTCAAATTGTCCCTGTTTGCAGATGACATGATTGTATATCTAGAAAACCCCATCGTCTCAACCCAAAATCTCCTTAAGCTGATTAGCAACTTCAGCAAAGTTGCAGGATACAAAATCAATGTACAAAAATCACAAGCATTCTTGTACACCAATCACAGGCAAACAGAGAGCCAAATCATGAGTGAACTCCCATTCACAATTGCTTCAAAGAGAATAAAATACCTAGGAATCCAACTTACAAGGGATGTGAAGGACCTCTTCAAGGAGAACTACAAAACACTGCTCAATGAAATAAAAGAGGATACAAACAAATGGAAGAAAATTCCATGCTCATGGGTTGGAAGAATCAGTACAGTGAAAATGGACATACTGCCAAAGGTAATTTATAGATTCAATGCCATCCCCATCAAGCTACCAATGACTTTCTTCACAGAATTGGAAAAAACTTCTTTAAAGTTCATATGGAACCAAAAAAGAGCCCGCCTTGCCAAGTCAATCTAAACCAAAAGAACAAAGCTGGAGGCATCACACTACCTGACTTCAAACTATACTAAAAGTCTACAGTAATCAAAACAGCATGGTACTGGTACCACAACAGAGACATAGATCAATGGAACAGAACAGAGCCCTCAGAAATAATGCCACATAAATACAACTATCTGATGTTTGACAAACCTGACAAAAACAAGCAATAGGGAAAGGATTCCCTATTTAATAAATGGTGCTGGGAAAACTGGCTAGCCATATGTAGAAAGTTGAAAGTGGATCCCTTCCTTACACCTTATACAGAAATTAATTCAAGATGGATTAAAGACTTAAATGTTAGACCTAAAACCATAAAAACCCTAGAGGAAAACCTAGGCAATACCATTCAGGACATAGGCATGGGCAAGGACTTCATGTTTAAAACACCAAAAGCAATGGCAACAAAAGGCACAATTGACAAATGGGATCTAATTAAACTAAAGAGCTTCTGCACAGCAACAGAAACTACCATCAGA
The DNA here is from genome assembly GCF_009828535.3 of Hylobates moloch. Classification (NCBI taxonomy): domain Eukaryota; kingdom Metazoa; phylum Chordata; class Mammalia; order Primates; family Hylobatidae; genus Hylobates; species Hylobates moloch. The sequence goes on from NW_026652984.1 coordinate 1,599, forward strand.
GTGAACAGGCAACCTACAAAATGGGAGAAAATTTTTACAACCTACTCATCTGACAAAGGGCTAATATCCAGAATCTACAATGAACTCAAACAAATTTACAAGAAAAAAACAAACAACCCTATCAAAAAATGGGCAAAGGACATGAACAGACACTCCTCAAAAGAAGACATTTACGCAGCCAGAAAACACATGAAAAAATGTTCATCATCACTGGCCATCAGAGTAATGCAAATCAAAACCACAATGAGATAACATCTCACACCAGTTAGAATGGTGATCATTAAGAAGTCAGGAAACAACAGGTGCTGGAGAGGATGTGGAGAAACAGGAACACTTTTACACTGTTGGTGGGACTGTAAACTAGTTAAACCATTGTGGAAGTCAGTGTGGCGGTTCCTCAGGGATCTAGAACTAGAAATACCATTTGACCCAGCCATCCCATTAGTGGGTATATACCCAAAGGACTATAAATCATCTGCTATAAAGACACATGCACACATATGTTTATTGTGGCACTATTCACAATAGCAAAGATTTGGAACCAACCCAAATATCCAACAACAATAGACTGGGTTAAGAAAATGTGGCACATATACACCATGGAATACTATGCAGCCATAAAAAATGATGTATTCATGTCCTTTGTAGGGACATGGATGAAACTGGAAACCATCATTCTCAGTAAACTATCGCAAGGACAAAAAAACCAAACACCGCATGTTCTCACTCATAGGTGGGAATTGAACAATGAGAACACATGGACACAGGAAGAAGAACATCACACTTTGCGGACTGTTGTGGGATGGGGGGAGAGTGGAGGGATAGCATTAGGGGATACACCTAATTCTACATGGCGAGTTAATGGGTGCAGCACACCAACATGGCACATGAATACTTATGTTACAAACCTGCACATTGTGCACATGTATCCTAAAACTTAAAGTGTCATAATAAAATAAAAAAACAAAATATACACGAATACAGATTAACCAACTAAAAAAAAAGTAGAGAAAGGTCACTTAAAAAATATAAAGGATACAGTAATAATCTAACTGGAGTTACTCTTTTAGAGTTAAAGAATAGTAAACTGGACAAAATATATGAAGGAGAAAACAGCTGGTCTGAACAGCATTTTAAGTGGCAATGTTAGAGGTTTTATCAAAATTGACCAATAACATTAAACCACAGGTTCAGGAGGCTTTGCAAACCAAAGGAAAACACACACAGAGGACACACCTAGACACATAATGGGACAATTTCTAAAATGTAAAAGAAAAATGTAAAGAGCACTTGAGAAAATAATTGAGCTAACTACAAGGAGAAAGAGTTGACCGATAACAACCTTCTCAAATGAATCAATGAAAGCCAACAAGTGAGGTATTTATATCTTTCAAGTCCTGACATAAAATAAGTGCCGACCTAGAACTGTCTACTTGGTGGACACATCCATCACAAGCCAAGATACAATAAAGAATTTCTCCCAAGCAGACCCACAGGAAAGGAAATACTAAAGATTACTCTTCACATAGAAGAGCCATGATCCCTGATGAAAGTTTGCAGTTAGAAGAATGATTTTTTTAATGAAAGAAATAAACATGGAGAGAAATTTATTTGGATATAGACTATATAACAGAATGCTATCTCATAAAGTTTAAAATGTATCTTCCATACAACAGCAGAAGCATATAAGTTGTGAGTTGGATAAATTAATTTTAAAATATCGTCAAGTTTTTTTTGCAAATAGACAAATGTACCAATTATATTAGACCCTGAAGTCAAGAATGCACCTTGTAATGAACCAGTTAAAACATAATCAGACCAGATTTTTTTAAATGGACTCTCTTAAAGTTTTTATAATTTATATTTATATTTCACATATGTTGAAAGTAAATAATGGAAAAGCATGCAATGCAAATATTAACCAAAATATAGCTTTAGCTGTACTTATATTCACATTTAAAAAGTTGGACATAGTTAAGTCTCAGTGATTTTTTTACACAACGGAAGCAAGCTGTGCAGTTATAACTAGTATTATATTATGCTCTTGGCCTGATTACAAAAGGGAAAGGGGCGATCATACCAGACAATGGCAGGATGAAGCAACAAGGAGTAGAGTTACAGAACATGATGCTGTAACTGGGACTGGAGTTACTCTTTCAGATTTAAAGAATAGTAAACTGGACAAAATATATGAAACTTTTTTTGAAGTACTGAACACCAGGCAGCACAGGACTGTGCTCTGCAAGAGAAGAGAAGGAGCAAGAATGAGTCCTGCTTTATTCCCAGGTTCTCCGCCACAGCAGTAGAGAGGAATCCCAGAGAGAGCAGACATTGTCATTGCATTGAGGAGCCAGATAAAAATCAAAAAAGGTTAAGCAGCTGGAATGTGTAGTAGAAGAGAACGTTTACAGAAAAAGGAACCAAGAATCAGCATAAGGTTTCTCCCAAGTCCCTAAGCCAAATGTACATAGGATGAAATTCTAAGGAGCTCAGCAAAGGACTCTACCAGGGGGTTGGAAGAACATTTCCCTGGCATCACATGACAGGAAGACATGTTAGCTCTGACCAGCCAGAGAAGGGAATCCCCACTGTACATCCAGGATATTCAGTAAAGACCACTGGAGGTTCACGCCCCAGTGACAGTGCTAATTTAGCTCCAAATTACAGGTGGCTCTAGACTAACTCAACAAAGTTTAAAGAGAAGATTTAAAACAACAACAGAAAAATACTCATCCTGAAGTTACTGAACTGTGTGCCACAACATTGTTCAAAGGTAGCCAATAAAATCTGGATAATCAATAGCATAACATCAAAATACCCCCCCAAAAAACTCTGACATGCAAAGAAGCCAGAAGATATATATAATTAAGATATATATTAACAGGATAAAAATAAGCCATTTATAAATGACAGAGAAGAAGGAATTTTCAAGGTCCTTCAAGTAAATATATTTTATAAATACATACAGATAAATACATATATTGTGAAATTACTTAAATGAAAATTGAACATAGGAGAAAAATAGAAGCTATAAAATGAAAACTGTGACATGTATAGATGAAAAATAAATATTTGAAATAAAAATTCCATGAGATAGAATAAGTAATGGATTTTACCCTAACATCAGGAAATTTACAGAAAAAAATAGAAGCTTTACAAACTAAAGGACAGAGGGTAAACTAAGAAAGTCAGAAACTTCCTGATACGTGAGACAATATGCAGCAGTGTAACATACATGTAATTAATATCTCGAAAAGGATGGGTGGGGGAATTATAGTGGAATAAAGAATTCTTGAGGTTACCGAGGAGGGAGGATAGCTTGAGATTCCTAAGGGAGGTTATTATCAATTCATGAAGGTCCATCCCCATGACCCAACACCTCCCAGTAAGCCCCACCTGCAACACTGGGGATCAAATTTTAACATGAGGTTTGGCAGGGGCAAGCATTCAAACCATAGCAAGAGTTAAATTTCCTTTTAAAAAAATCACTGATATGATTCAATTTCGCCATAGATAAAAACTAGTATTTCAGCCTACCGTTGAGTGTACTTATAGCTAACCAAAAAGGCACTCTGTCTCGGGAATACAGATTTGCCTAGAGGTATCCTATTGCAGTCGAAGAAAGAGCAGTGAGGGACAGAAAATGTTAGTGATGGAGACACCAACGCTGCATTTTACAACAAACAATGTAAAAACTTTACGGATTGCTTCTGCTAACTTACTACAGTTTACCTTCCTCTCATGTGGGAGAATTGTTGTGTTTTTTCTTAAGTTAGAAAAGCAATTCAGATCATCTGAAATCTCCACAAGAAGGATAAGAAGCACAGCAGAAACTATTCTAGGCAGGAAGTCAATCCTTTCAAATGTCTGTGCTCCATAGATACAATTGTCTGCACTGGGAGTCATATGAGATACAGACAATAGCCAGACCTCTGATCCTGTCATTTGTGATTTCAGAAGAAATTACCAGTCAACTGAGTAATTCACTGAGTAAAGTAAACATTTGGCACTGAAAGAGGTTAGACGGATAACTATTTGTATCACCATATTCATGAAGCTGGAATATTTTCCATTACTGCTATCACATCTGAATGGAAGATGTTAAAAGGTCTCTCATCTTGTAAGATGGATATGAAAGAACATTTTCTGAGAGATGAAATTATTAACACACCTGCTAGGTGGATGGAAGAGAAAAAAATGAATAATCAACTTGAGTTCTTCTCCTTGATAAGACAACTCACTAAAAACATAAAGAGAAAAATACAAGTTTAAAATAATGAACCAGAAGAAGACAACTCTAGATATTTTAAATTGCTGATAAGATTTTAATTTGCTCCAAGTTGAAAATAACTATATTGCTTGTGTTTTAAGGCACATAATGAGCAATTATATCACACATGATAGATTCAGCAGTAAAATATTATCCATTAACAGCTGGAACTCATAAAAGCATAGCACAATGTGAAGACGGAATTTGCTAAAATAAACCATCTGCTGAAAAATACTATTTTGCAAATTTACAAATAAAGTTTAAACGTTATTTGTCTTATTTAATAGGTGTGTGAAAAAAATGAGATATTTGAAAAGTAGGTGCTACCCTAATTAGTTCTTTATATTAGACAGTTGGTTACAGCAATGCACAGTAACGTGCTACATACAAATATTGCTAAATTTTCTGCATATACTATGTATTTAGCTTAAATTATTTGAAATTTTATAGTTAAAGTAACAAATGTATATTTAAATGTTTTGACACAAATGGCAAATACACCTTTAAAAAGCGTCTTACATTCTAAATATTGTTTGTCACATCTATATTTGTCTTTTCTCTATAGGAAAGTTTAAATTTTTCCCTTGAAGTTTTAATTATTTGAGTCTATAAAACAAACTGATAATGTACAAATTAACAGGAAAAAAAGGTTCGCAGATATAATTATGTGCACGAATATGCACTTGGACTTTACATAATATATATAAATATATATACAAATATTTGTCTATTATAAATAGATATACAAATATATACTATATATACAAAAACTCCAGGAAAGGCAAGGTAGTTAACACGTCTATGCTGTCTTGAGGTTACAGAAAACACAGAGCTGTACGTTGGTAAATCAGGCTTTGCAGAAGACAGGTGACGGCAAGGAAGAAAGAGGAGCCTGGCAGCAGAGGTGGTCTTGTTACATGGATGAAGCCTCCCAGGGAGAAGCCCTCCTCTTGGGAAGTATAGATAGGAAATGATTTTTCAAAATTTAAACGTGCCAGACTCAGTTAATCTTTCCTAAACCCAGACAAGGGAGTATCTCAGGGAAAGCCTGTCTATATCAATGCAGATTTTCTCTACAAATGCAAATCTTCCCAACAAACACAGCTTTTCAGCTATTCTTGTAGAAGAAGCTATTTCCAATCTTCCGAGTAGCCATCTTGAAATATGTCAAAAAGTTGGCCAGGTGCACGCCTGTAATCCCAGCACTTTGGGAGGCTGAAGTGGGTAGATCACCTGAAGTCAGGAGTTTGAGACCAGCCTGACCAACATGGTGAAACCCCGTCTCTACTAAATACAAAAAATTAGCCGCGTGTGGTGGCGCATGCCTGTAATCTCAGCTACTTGGGAGGCTGAGCTAGGAGAATTACTTGACCCTGGGAGGTTGAGGTTGCAGTGAGCCAAGATTGTGCCATTGCACTCCAGCCTGGGCAATAAAAGCAAAACTCCATCTCAAAAAAAAAAATGTATTTTAGGGTATATTTTCAGTATCTTTACCTTCATATGAGCAATAAATATTATTGTGATTTTTAATCTTTCTCTTCTGTGGAGAAAACACAGGTGTGATTTCTAGTGTAGCTGAACATCACATGTTTATTTGACAATACTGCACTTGTATGTGGGTGTGTGTTTGTGTGTGTGTAGCTACTCTTTGCCTCTGTTCTCACTTAATGATTAAATATTAACAATTAATTCAGTAAAATGTATGTTTTGCAATATTTCTCCATGTTATTATGCCTTAAATTAGTTTAATCATGCCCCTATAATGTGTACAGTTTAACCTTTTACTATAGGTCACAATCTTATGTTGGTTCCTGTATTTGAAATTATGCTAATAAAGTCCTACAGCTAAAAAGGATTATATAAATTATCTACATTTTTACTAGTATTCTGGTGTCATTTTAAATTATGTAATTAAATCAAATTTTAATTTGGATTATTGTTATCTGGGTTAAGGATACAAATTTTCAATTTTCTTATAAATGTTACTTAATTCTTTCTGAAAAATATATTGACTAATCTGCCCTTTTTATGATGTGCATTATAAGAGCTTGGGATTGATTCATTTGCAAAGACGAATGCTTGAGAAGTAGATATTTAATCATAACATTTCAAAATCTACTGGATAACCTAGAATTGAAAAATAGCCTATAGGTTGAAAAATCCTGTGGTGAAGAAAGAAAATAACTAATATACAGTGACAACATAAATATTATAAGTATTTATTTTATTATTGCCCTGAAATTTGATAATACAAACATGTAATATCTACATATCATCCATATATCAGGTCATAAAAAAATCAACACATTCTTCCAAAATTTAGCATAACAAAAAATGCACTCTCTCTCCTTGATGGAATTAAGTTACAAATAAAAGAAAAATAAGCAGATAAGTAGATGGAAGTAGATGTTTAAAAACAAAGAAAAATATTTGTTTTGGATAACATAAAAACTCAATTGACCATTCCAATATTTCAAGAACTTTGGCTGTCAAGTGGTGGAGAGTTTTCCCCAGGAGACATTTGGCAATGTCTAGGGTTATTGTGGGGATGTCAAGACTGGTGGAGGTGTGAAATTGAGAGGTCAAACGAAACAACTAGCATTGCTAGGACAGCCTCCCACAACAAAGAATCCTCTGGTCCTAAAGGTAAGTAGCACCAAGGTTGAGAAACCATAAACTAGACAGTAAACACAATGTAGCTATTCCAAGTGCTCAGGAAAACACATCAATGCCCTCGAGGGGAAAAGTGTAAACATTTTAACTGCTGCACATGGTGACACAAATCCATGTTGTTAATCTAAGTGGAAGAGGCTGAAGCAGAAAACGTCATTCAAAGAGTTTACTTGAGCCAAAATGAGGACAGCTGCCTGGAAGAAACAGACCCAAGTATGCTTGGATATGAACTCCATTTGGAGCTTTGCAACAAGCCGTTTCTTAAAGGCAACAAAGGGACAAGAAGTGCGATGATGCAAAGAGGTTTGTCACAAATTCTCATTGGCTTATGGAAATAACATTTATTAGTGACTGGCTATGCACTGTTACATTATTATTGGGTGTGGATTATAGTGTCTGGTGTGGCATTATTGGTTAATTTATAGCTACTGTGGCAACAGCAAGCAGCCTAGATGAACACACAGCTCAAAGAGGAGCAGGACAGAACTGCTGTCTCATTTTCATACCTCTCTGGACCTGATTCTTTAAAAGGACTTGCATTTCTCACATGAAAGTTATTTTCTTTTCTCAATGTCAATAAATGAGAATAAATAGACATAAAATAGATCTTTTCGAGGATGAAGTAAATGGAATAAAAAACAAAACCCAGGCTGACCAGAAATCATAGAGGGAAGAAAAGGTTATAAATATATGGATTTTTCAAGGTGATTTTAAGATATCAGGAATCAGTTAAATGTCGGGGGATTTTGTCTGAGTATGGGCTAAAGGAGAATGTCCCTTTTGCCTTCTGAAGTTTCCCTGAAAATCACTAATAGGAGCCAGATAAATCGTAGAAAAGGCATACAGGTTTCTGCAGTGTGTGTACACTGGAGCCCTTAGAATGAAGACCCAGACACACGATGGGTGCAGAAGCTTATCTACCACATGAAGTTTACAGAAAGAATGGGGTCTTGGATCACAGCGAAAAAAAAAAAGAAAGAAAAGATTATGTGTGAAAAGGACCCTGGCTAGCAACAGTGGACTTATTACATAGGTGAAACCTCACTGGGAGCAGTCCTCAGAGAGAATAGACAGAAAATGTTTCTTTCAGACCTTTGGAGACCTCAGACTCTCAGTTAACATTTCCTAGATCCAGACAAGGGGGCAGACCTCAGAGAAAGCCTGGCTGCGTCAGGGCAGATTCTCTACCGATGCAAATCTCCCCAGACAGCTTTGCAGCTATGTTTGCATTTCCAGCCCTTCTGAATAGCCATTTTGAAATATATCAAGGAAATATATTTTGGGATAAAATATATTGGTTTCCTTCATACAGCTATAAAACATACAGGAATAATTTTTGTCAATGTCTATTACATATCCAATATAGCAGTAATTATAAAACCCAGCAGATATTGAAGAAAAAATATGTAGAGTACATCACTTACAAATATTGATACTAAAATGCCAAATAAAAGAAAAATAATATCCAACAATATTTGAAACAGTAAGACGAGAAGTTAGCAAAAAAATAAAACAAATATCCACCTTGGGGATGAAAGTGTGATTCCAAATTTGGTAATCCAATAATATTAATAATCATATTGATTACCCCAAATAAAAAATAAATAGGGGATTCTCAGTACATGCTAAAATATAATGTTAAAAGGTAATATTCATGTCTTTAAAGATTTGAAATGCTATAAAGAGTGTGATATTCTATATGCAAACACGTGTATGTCTATTAGAAAAAGAGAGGCCTGATTTTCATAATAACACAAACATATATATACACACACATATAACATGTATATACGTTATATATGATAGATACAGATTTAACATGCTATATCTATATTTGTATCTATCTATAACTACATCTGTGTGTACCTACATTTCTATATATTTACTCAGTGATATAAATATAGACTGGAATAAATATAAAGGCACATATGATTCTTGAATAGAAATGATTTAGTATCATGAAGACAAATTCTTTCCAAATTCACCTATCAATTCACAACAATATACAGTTTCATTAGTATAATTTAAAATTTTTAAACAAATTCCAAGATTCATTTAAAGGAATACACATGTATACCAGCAGTAAAGAAAGAAGCAAGAGTGCACTAAACTAACTTGCTATTAAAATACATTTTTAATCTTAGTAACTAAAACTGAGCAGTACTGATTTGGAGTACTGGAATTTAGGTATATGGGATGTCAAAAGCATAGAGCTCAAAGGAGACCCGTGTATGCACGAGAGCTTAGGATGTGCCTTAGAAGGCATTACCAAACCACAGGCAAAGTTACTTTAGTGTCATAGTCTTACTAGGTTTGAAAAGCCAGAGAAAAGACTCAAGGCCACCATATAAGAGCAAAACAAAAGGACAGGGAGAGAATGTGAAGAAACTGAAACATTTTACATAAAGTTGTATAAAACATACTTTAAAGAAAATGTGAAGTTTAGGATATACATCAAAATCAGCAGAACCACTAAATAAATAAGTAGGCATTGTAAAATAGCAAGAGAAGATTTAAATAGATTCCTAAGAAATATTGACACCTACGGTTTTAAAATATGTTTAAGAAATCCCATATTTCACAAGGCAGCCTTTCACAACATAGATATATTAGGACATAAAGGTCCTTCTGTTTTTAATTTGCTAGTGTTTATAGGGCTAAAGACATCTTCTACCCTTGTCTTTTGTCCGAAGGTGCAAAAAATTTTCATAAGCATGTAATTCTGAATGCCTGATGGACTGACATATATAATATGCTGCTAGTATTAAAATATGTCACAGAAAACGCATCCAATCTTCTCACTGTTTACATAAATTCTAGGTTTCTCCTATTTACCTCAAGCACATATGGAGCAAATACTTACATTTTAATATTGCT
>NW_026652984.1:11428-11588 GCF_009828535.3 Hylobates moloch
TGGGATGCACACCTGGCCACTGCAGGGGTAAGGAAGTCTCCTGTGAAAGGCACATGTTAAGCATCCACAAGTCCCTCCCCAGAACTGCAGAAAGGCAAGGCTCCAATTGACAGCCACTCTCCAGAGACAAACCTCAAGCCCTAACTGGAGGAAAATAAAA
>NW_026652984.1:11598-18704 GCF_009828535.3 Hylobates moloch
TCTTGGATTCCTTACCAATTGCTTGAGAGATCACAGTGGGTTTGTGGGCAAAAAGTTTTCAAGGTGATGGATCTTTCCCAACTTCTGCAGCTGTCAGCGGTCTCCCAATCTGACCAGCCCCACTTTGTCTTTAGGAATTTATTGATTATTCCAGCTTTACTTGTCATAGTGGTGTCTATTTGCATCTGTCCTATGTAAGTGCATCTGTCCTCTTTCTCCTTGCAGGTGCTTGTTTTCCCTCACATTTTGACTCAGTTATTGGCAACCTGGTTGCTATAAAAGTAAAGTCATGACTTTGAAGTTAGTTTGGTTCTTTCATTGTTGTAAGGTTAGGAGCCCTATTCCATCCCAGCTCTCCAAAACCCAGAATTTTGGGGGGTTGAAATTTTAGGCGTTCTCTTTGAATTGTAGTTTTATCTTATTTCAGTTACAATTTGCATTTTCATAATGATTAATGAGACTAAGCTTTTTTTGTGTAGTTGACTGTACCTTTGGATTTTTTTCCCAAATCCCTTTTCATTTCTTATTTTCTTTATGGTTTTAGAAAATGTAGTTTACATATTGCAGCTTGATTTTTTACTCAGTTAATGGCATGCTTAATTGAGAGAAAAATATTAAATATATTTCCCTGTTTAATTACTGTGCTTTTTTTCTTTTTTAAGGAAATATTTCATTTTGTTAAATTTTAGTGTTATTCTACTTAACGCTTCCTTAAATATTATAGCATTTTGGATTTCACATATAAATTTGTAGCACATCTGGAGTTTATTATGTATAGAGTAAGGGTATTTTCTCTTTTTTTTTTGTTTTTTAAGGTAAAAATCAGATAATATAAAATTAATAACAACCATTTTAAAGCACACAATGCAGTTGCTTTTAGTATATTCACAATGTTCCAGGACAATTTCATCAAGTCCCTTCTAAAAACCCATTATGCGTAAAGTCATGACACCCTATTCTGCTTCCCTGAGCCCTAATGGCCACTAATCTGATTTATATCCCAATTAATTTGCCAATTTCTGATGTTTCATGTGAATAAAATCAAGTAATATTTGTCCTTTTGCGCACTTAACATAATGCTTTCAAATTTCACCCATATTATACCATGTATAATAACTTCATTCTTTGTTATAGCTGAAAATTGCATGTCCACTTTTGAGTCAACAAGCATGTGGATTGTTTCCACTTTTTGACTGTGTGAATATTACTGCTATAAATATTCACGCACAAGTTTATTTTTTGGGCACATATGTTTTGTAAGATTAAAAGATGACTTAACAGAAACAATGGAAGGCAAGAGGCAGTAGAATAATATATTCAAAAGATGCAAAGGAAAAAAAACTGTCAGCCACCAATTCCTTATCCAGCAATTATTTTTCAACAATGAAAATAACATAAAAACTTACCCAGATAAACAGAAATATTAACTGAAGTTGTTGCTGGCAGACCTTACATATGAAAAAAAAAAAAAAACAACACTAAAATAAATTCCTAAGGCTAAAAGTAAGTTACAGAAGACAGTCATTTGAATCCACATTTTTACAAAAGCACAGGTATAGGTAATATTAGCATTATAAAAAACAGTAGAAATTCATGTTTTCTCTTTATCATAGATTGTTTATAAAATAATATGTGTATAATGGCCAGGCACGATGTCTCACGCCTGTCATCTCAGCACTTTGGGAGGCCGAGGCGGGCGTATTGCGAGGCCAGGAGATCGAGACAATCCTGCTAACACAGTGAAGCTCTGTCTCTACTAAAAATACAAAAAATTAGCTGAGCGTGATGGCGGGCGCCTGTAGTCCCAGCTACTTGGGAGGCTGAAGCAGAAGAATGACATGAAGCCGGAAGATGGAGCTTGCGGTGAGCGGAGATTGTGCCACTGCACTCCAGCCTGGGCGACAGAGGGAGGCTCCGTCTCAATGATAATCATAATAATAATAGGTGCATAATGTATTGCTGAGTATTTGACACGTAGAAAAGTAATATGTCTATAACATATTTTCCAGTAAGTTCAAAAAGGAGGTAGTTGGAAGAAAAATGTATTGTGATAAGGTAATCACTATAGATGGTAAAGTAATAATTACTAAAATGTATTGTTGGCTTTGTAACTTTAATAGATGTAATGTGTAAAGTGATAATACTTTAAAATGGAGGAAATAGAGATTTGTGTAGGAATGATGTTTCTATGTATTACTAAAATTTTACTAGTATAAACTGGAAGATGATTTGAATAATTAATTTTCCGTATACCTATATGGTAAACTTACAACAACAACAAATTTCTCAAAAATATATAGTAAAATAATTCATTAGTAATCTAAAGTTCCCTATTTTAGAAAATATTCATTCATTGCAAAATAAAGCACTAAAGAAAAATATTTGAGAAATATACAAAACAAACGGTAAAATGACAGACATAAATAGAATTATACCAACTATAATATTAAATGTGAGCAGATTAAAATCCAATCAAGAGGCAGAGATTGTCAGACTGGATTAAAACAAGAGATCCCAATATACGCTGAGATGCAAGGACAGTAATGGATTGAAAGTAAAAAGATGACAAAAATATCATGCAAAGCGCAATCATAAGAACACTGAACTCATTATACTCATAACACACAATATAGACTATTAAAAATGTGAATAGGATTTTAAAAATTTATATTGTAGTAAAAGAGGGTTAATGCTTTCGGAAGACATAGCTATTACAATCATGTATGCACAGATATGAGCTAAATTGTTTCCTCTATATAGATGCTGAAATCCTAACCACTGAATATGACCTCATTAGGAAATAGGTTTTTCGCAGGTGATCAAGTTAAGATAAAATCAGATGAACCTTAATTCAATATGAGTGATGTCCTCATAAAAAGAAGAAATTTGAGTAGAAGGAGACATACACACAGGGAGAATACCATGTGATTATGAGAGCAGAGATTAGCCAAGGAATGCCAAAGACTGCCACTAAACCACCAGAAGCTAGAAACAAGGCACAGAACAGACTTTCTCTCATAGCCCTTGAAGGGACCATCCCTGCTGACACCTCAGTCTCAGACTTTTAGCTTCCAGGACTATAAGACTATAAATTGATGTTGTTCAAGGCACCCAGTTTGTGTTACTTGGTTATGGCAGCCCTCGAAAACTAATACATGAACTAATAACAAAGCATAATAACATGAAGCAAAAATTGACAAAAGAGGAACATCAGCAAAATGGCAGTGGAGACAGCTGCAATCTTTCATTTCCCCAAGAAACATCACACAACTAAGGAAACTGTCATAATAAACTTTGCCAAAACTCTGGAAAATGGTCAAAAGATTACAACAACCAAGTGAAAGCAGACTCAAGAAAAAGACAACTTGAAAACTTTATGACATTTTTAACTTGCCTTTGCCCCAGCAAATTGGCAGTGTTGAAGTGTCAGAAGCCCACGTTCCCAGTGAGGAACCCTGGTCCATGGTCCAAAGGAACAAGAGAAGATGTTATCCGCAAATTATTATGTGTCTGTTCTGACTGGTCTGGGGGATACCTAAAGGACTAATGAAAGGCTTTTTTTCTGTGTTGCTAGAATACAGAACAGATAAGGAATGGACAATATTAAGAAACTCTGCAAGGAGACCTAACAAACTACAGATGTTTAGTGCAAAAATTAGAGTTTACACATATAGTAGATCACCTTCAGCACAGGAAGAAAAGTTGGAGAAGAGTATTTGCAAAACTAAGACATTCAAAATCATTCACGTACATGGGAGAGTCTAGAAAGTCACATGTAGTCACATGTAGGTTAAGCCACATACTGACAAATGTCATAAGAAGACCCTACACTTTTACCTTGGCTGATCCCTCCTCTAGTGCAAGCTCTGTGCAAGAGTGAACTTGAACTTCACTCAGTGCAAGAGTGCACACTTTGTGCCGGCTTTAAAGAACGCAGCACAAAGCCAGTCTGCATGGCCCAGAGACATATTTTGCTGGATAATTATTACTTGTTCTTCTTTTTGTTTTTGTTGTATTTGCCTGTTTGCTTAGTTCCTGACATACAAGAAAATCACTGACAAAACATTAGCTGAACATTTGTTAAGGAAACAAAAAGACTTCAGTGACCACACCTTATAAAGCAAAGTTTTGTAAATCACTTTGGAAAATTTCACTGAAAAAAAAATCCTTAACATTATAATAAGCAAATAAAATTTAAAACCACAAAACATTAGTGTGTTTGTGGGGTGGGGGTCTGATTTACAGAGTAACCACATAGTAATTATAATTATTATAATGTCCAGTTTTCAAAAAACGTTACAAGGCATACAAAGAATGGGAAAGAATGGCTCATTCAAAGGAACAAATTAAATTGACAGAAAATATCTCTAAGGAAACCCAGACATCAAACTTACTAGACAAAACTTTAAAACAACTCTCTTAATCATACTCAAATGTCAAAAGGAAAACATAAACAAAGAAATAAAGGAATCAGAAAAAATATTAAAAAGTAGGAATATCAACAAAGAGATAACAGAAATTCTGGAGTTGGAAACTACAATGATAAAAATTTAAAAATCACCAGAGGGATTTAAGAGTATATTTGCACACACAGAAGAAGTCATGAGCTTGAAGATAAGATAATGGAAAATATTGACTCTGAGAAACAGAAAGAATAACAAATAAAAAATGAGCAGAGACTAAGGAATCTGTGGGACATCATCAAATAGACCAACATTCATATTCTAGAAGGATAAATTATGTTGTTAAAAACTTTACCATTCTTTCTTTTCACCTTTCTTTCTTCCTCTCCCTCCTCCTCCTTTTTACTTTTCTTCCTCTTCCTGTCTCTTCTTCTTTCTCTCCTTCATTATCCCTTTTGCTCTGTTTCTCTTTCTCCCTTTCTCTTTTTTCTTTTCTTTCAATTTTCTCAATAACGAAGAGATGTTTAAATACCTGTACCATGTTAGTACATATGGTTATTTCTCCCTTTATCTCTATTTGGAGATTTATAGTCACTCTAAGTAAAGAGATAACCCAAATATAAGACTCACAAGCAGGGTTCCATACCATTCTTAATTTGGTCCCGTAATTCTTCATTGCTGTATTAAATTTCTGATGCTTTTAAGGATGTGTTATAACAAATTGTTTAGTTTTTTCCAATGGAATGTTGATTCTGAATTATCTAATTCATATTGTAAGTATATAGGGAGTTTAATATAAAATTGTTAAACTAATATTTGTGAAAGAATGTATTTGTCCATTTAACAAATATGTTAATCCTCAAACTGTTGTTGGGCAGCTGAGCATACAGAAATAAAAATAGCATAATTTTTATGTGTACAATATTTATGGAATACGTTCCTGAAACAAATAAATAATTTAGTTAATAACATGACAAAGAACAGAAATTGTATACACTATAGAGCATAGTAATGGAATCATGAATGATTAAAGTTATTAATATTAGGTAGAAAATGAAGAGTATCTTTGAGAGCAGATTGCTTGCTCAGGGAAGCAAGCAATTAGCCTTATGAGGAAAGACTTAACTGTGGATAAAGGAGAAACTGAAAAATTTACAAGTCAAGACTTTTTGAGCAAAAACAAAAATATGACTATTAGTCACTAATTCAGTACAGTGAAAAAAAAGTTGAAGATATATCTTGGAACTAAACCATGCTGTGAAAGAGCATGTAGGGTTTTGATAATCATGGGATTATTTTGAATTAATTTTAAGTGTGATAGGTATATATGAGATAATTTCACCAGAGAATTACATGATTGTGTTTGCATTTCGAAGGGGTGTATCTGGTGCACTGTGTAGAATAAATAGGTTATGTGAGCAAATAAATTGGGAGGCTACTGTAATCCAGAGAAAAAAGGCAGTGACTTAGGTGAGAATGCTGTTAGTATGAGTGGTATTAGTGGTGAGAAGCTGTTAGGCCATGGATGTATTTCATAGGACTGGCCAAGATAACTGCAGCTAAATTGGAGTGTAGGGAGTGAAATGGAGAACTCAAAGATGACTCTCAGCACTGGAAGGTGACAGCTGTCACTGAAGCATGCTGATGCCTCTTATTAAGAGAGTTACTTGGAAATGGCAAGATCAAAACTTCTCACTTTCAAATTTATGAAAAACATCGTTTTCAGAACGAATGACTTTGGGATCAGAAAGTCATCATTCTAATTGATGGTTTCACAACTACACAGGGTTACACTCCCAATAGCAAAATTAAATAATCACAAAGGTGCTTCCTGATAATTCTAGAGAATGGAGAATTACTGTAATATCTTTCTGATTTTAGGAGAGGTAGCGGTTCCCTTTTTAGCCTAAACGCTATTTTTTTTAAAGCCCAGTCAAGAGACTCCATTATAACTTTAAAATGTGTGTAATTTAAATTCTTATATTATATACCACTACGCTTAAATTAGTCAAAATATTTTCCCCATCTACAACTCTATCTTTTCATTGCAATCATTTTCACAAAAGTGACCGCAGCTAACAGACCCTAAAAGGTGAAAATCTAGGGTAGGTTATCTGATCTAGTTAGTTTTGAAGACAGGATCTAGAGATTATTTAATATGAAATAGGTCACCTGAAATGAAGTGTTTACTGAAAACAGCTTGGATCAGCCCAGTTTTCTACCACTGAACCATACATTTGGCTTAAAAAACACAACTCTGGGGAATATGGGCTGCTTCCAATTGTGTTGAAGATGTTAAAGAAAAGAGCATAAAATTATGAATGGTCATCTGAGGCCTTTATTGTCTCTGCTCAAGAGACTAGAGTCTTCCATTCTTAACGAAACACCCAAATATCTTAATAATTGGGCAAAATCTAAATATCAGAGAGATAATATTATCTTGAAGATTGTTAAATTATAATGGTGATTCACTATCTTGATACGTCTCTGAGTCAAAAATTCGATCTTTGTTAGGAATCAATGGTACTCTGTACTCTGCAACTTGGAAATAGGAAGATTTTAGAAGACTCAAACTTTGACTATCTTGTGTTCAAAAAAGGATGTATTGAGATAAGACAAGTCTTTCCGTGCAAGGATACCTCTAATGTTCATACACCACCTCCCCTAACGTTAATATAGCTTCCAGATCACTAACCAGTGCCA
>NW_026652985.1:0-18696 GCF_009828535.3 Hylobates moloch
CTGTTGGGGTGGGTGCTGGTGTGCTTGCTGTGCACTGTTGGGGTGGGCTATAGCATTTGCTTGTTTTTCAGGCCTGGCGGGCATGTTCTCTGAGTTGCTGCTGGAAGTGTTTAGGGCTCTCATCACTTAGTGGAATTGCCTTTGGGAGCTTCAGAAGGCCTGGGGTTTTCTCCAGCTTCAGCAACAAGGAGGGCTCAGCCTGACCCTGGAAGAAGGGTTTGGGGGTGCCTGGGGCAGCCAGCTACCACTGGGCTGCTTTTGGCACCTGTGGGTCCAGTGGGCTCAACACTCAGTACTATTTGCTTGTGGACTCATAATCTGAATGCCCCCTATAAACCCACCAAGGTATGTGCCACTATAACTTAGAGCTTTAGGGAAGGATTCTCAAACCATTCATACCTCTTCCTCAGGAGTGGCGGTGCCAGGGCTGAAGTTTCCTGGGGAAAAGGGGATCACCTGTTAAACTGTCCTTGAGTGTAGTGGGCAGGAGCTTAATCACTCCCAATCTCTTCTCCCCATGGTGAGTCTCAAGATCACCATGGCCATGTTGATTTCAAGGTGTATGTAGAAATTTGTAACTACCAAGAAATTCTTATTTGCTGTTTGGAGCCTCTTAGGTTAATGTGAATGTTGTATAGAACTGTGTTTGCGTACACAATTGCATTGGGCACAGGAAGGCTCGCCTCTTGCCCATCCTCAGTGTTTCTCAGACAGGCTGGACTATGATCTGTGGTAAGAAATACCTCTCCCGTCAAGATCTTTTACCCAGCCACACCTTTTGTCAATGAACACACACAGAACTGATGAAACAGGTCTCAGCAGTTCTTAGCTTTCTGTGTCAAATGCACTTTATAGCTTCTTGCTGTTTCACTGAACAGGATGCTGTATGTGACCAACTGTGTTGATTTCACAGCCAGCTTGAAAACCGGGGCTCTCTGGACATCAGCATGCAGCGCAGGGTAGGTATAGACATTTCTTGAATGAGTTCATAAAAGGTGGCTTGAAGTTTTCTAGGTTTTCACAAGGAACTCCCTATTTTTCCTCTTCCTGGGTCTTAGGTCTGTTGAGAATTAGGGTAGTGGTTAAGAGAAGGACTTTGGGGTCAGTAGGGTGTAGGTGACAGTCCCACTGGCGGCCTGCCTCCCGGGGCCCTGCCTCAAGGCTGTGGTGTGGAAGATGCCTAGCACCATGCCTGGCGCAAAGTGAGGACTCAGATGTTAGCCTTTAAATGTACTTGTCGTGGCATGGCTGGATAAGATTCCCTTCTCAGAGTCCAAGGGCTCTCTCCTGGGTTCTGCACTGGCCTCCAGCCTCAGTTTCCCCCATCTCCTCTTTGCTCTCTAGTTTTGTGTTTCTCATCCTTCCTTCATGTTAGAATCTGCCACTGGGCATGCGGTACCCCACAAAAACTAGATGGGACTCTGGGGTGGGGCCCAGGCACCAAGATTTTCCATGCTTCAGCAGTAGAGGACCTTTGGCACATTCTGCAGAGGGAATGTTGCTTTTGCTCCTTTGCAGATTGTTAACTGGGCGGGTGGCTAGTGGCACTGGGCTCCTTGGGGCCAGCCCTGCGGCTGAGGACAGATGGGGCTGTCAGAGGACTCAGGCCCTACTCATGGGCCGCCTGCCACCCACCCTCGGTCCCTTGGGCTCTGGGGAAGTCAGCACAGTCAGTGCGTTCCTCTGGGCCGGGGTGTTTGACTGGCTTGGAAGGAGGAAGTTGGCACCCACGGGCCTCAGGGCTTGGTGAGTCATGGCTCACCAGGGATGACCCAGCAGGTGTGCCTTGGCGACAACTCCCTGAACCTGGAAGCTGGTGGGGCTTTGTTTCCTGGAGGGAGGTTTAATGTACAGATTTCCGGATTCCCCACCTGGACACACATGCTGACTCCAAAGGTCTGGGTAGGACATGGTATCTCAGGAAAAAAAAAAAAAAAAAAAGCAAATCGAACAATTACAAATGGGTTCTGGCCAGCTGTGGTGGCTCACGCCTGTAATTCCAGCACTTTGGGAGGCTGAGGCAGGTGGATCACTTGAGGTCAGGAGTTCAAGATCTGCCTGTCCAACATGGCGAAACTTCATCGCTACTAAAAATAGAAAAAAAAAGTTCTAAGTCCTACTACTTGTTTACTTCTTTACCTCTGTTTACACTTGGGGTTAGGACTACTTGGGGGAGGGGGGAAGTGGTACAGGAAGGTAAAGGTGAAGTCTTCTGGAGGGTCTCCTGCTCCCAGATGTCACCTGCCGGTGAGCCTGGAGTCGCCGCAGCCTCTTGCAACTACGAGGGAAGCTGGACCAAGGTCAAGGCAGTTGGATGCGGCAGAAAATGAAAAGACCCATGATCCTCGAGCAGTACGTCAGCCATCCTATTAATTGGAATCCTTTGATGTGCTGCAGCTTCCTGCCCATATTCCTACAGACCCCAAATCAACCCACCTGGCCAGGAGCTACTGGTGATACGTTACGAAATACCTGTCTGGGGAGTATACCGTATTCCTAGAAAACCATATACCCAACGGGTCTTATACACTCCACGTCTTTCCCTGTTCGAGTAGGTGGGAGCCTTGTTACCAGTCTATGCAGAACTACATCTTTTGTTACGTAAAGGATATTGCGGTGGAAAAGCTAAGGATTACCGAGTGCTTAATGCCTATGGCAACCCCATCGGGCAGGTTCTGATGTCTCCATTCACGGGATGAGACGGCCTGTGTGACCCAACGGCGTCCCTACGTGGCCCCAGGCTGGGTACTGATTGGACCCCTGCCTTGTGCCCTGGGGACACCCAGCGGGCCCTTGGGGAGCCCTCACAGGCTGTGATGGCAGCTGTGCCTTGAGCTTCCAGGTGCAGCTTGCCTGTTGGTTCAAAGGCTGTGTCACTAGGCCATCTTGGCAAGTTCTTTACCTACTCTGCCTTGGTTTCCCCATCCATAAAGATGATGATAAGATTGTGAGGATGAAATGAGGTGTTGCCTAAAACACTTTAGAAGGGTACCTGGCACTCGACAAGTTTTTAATCCTGGCAGTGTGGCCACAAGATGGCATTCTCTCTCCATTTCTCCATGGGTGACTTGGAGCAGTCGGGCAATTGTGAACCATTCCGAGATGAGAAGAGGCCATTCCCAGGTGAGAAGAGGGGCTCTGGAGGAGGAGGGGGTTCACTGAGGTCGGCAGGAAGCTTGGTGGACAGTCGCCAGGAATGGCCTAGGTGATACTCATTCCTTGGTTTGTCACAGACCCAGTTGAAAGGAACTGTTTCTGCACTGTTGTCAACCTTAACCCACGTGCAGAACGACAGGTGGGCTCTTGCGAAGCTGTTGTGACCCGACATCGGGACACCGATGCAGCCCAGTGCAATCCCATGTTAAACCAACTTGCCGAAGTTGGCTTCTGGAGCCTTCACTGGGCCTTTGCGCCAGCTGCTGAAGCCTGGGCAGCTGGCACGTCCCGAGGGCGTGGTTGCTGTCCTTGCATAGGCTGCTGGGGGAGCCAACTGGGGAGCCTCTCGAACGGGGTGGATTATTTCCAAGCCCCGGGTGGCTGAGCTGGGCCTTCTGAGCTTGGGGAGGGCCAGGGCTCTCAGTGGGCCCAGCAATTGGGATTTCCCTTCCTTCCGAGGTGTGACCTAGCAGGGCCTGGTCTGCCCAGTGGAACCTTCTCCAGAGGCCTCCCTTGTTAACATTCACTTCAGCTGCAAGTTTGACGACTACTGTGGTTTACATCTGCTCCCAGGACATCCTTCTGCCCATTCTTTGGAAAGGCCATCCCCCTTACTCTGGCTCATCTGATGTCGTGTCCTCCCGGGCGTGTCTTCACCCTCCCCTCCTGCATGAGTCTCTGGGCCCCTTGTTTTTCATTCTGCCTTGTGATGATTTTCCTTGCTGGTTTCCTGGTGTTTTGGGTCTGCCATTGCTGGAGGGCAGGGTCTGCATGTGTGCATTCACTGTTGGCCTGGCACTGAATAGACACCAGTACGCAGTTGAATGAGGGGATTCCCAGCTTACAGATGAGAGGACTGAGGCATTGAAAGTTTTAGGGGGTCCGCATATCTCTCTGGCTTCTGTCTGAAAGGTTTGGGGATGCGCAGATCTGTCTGGCTTCTGTCCTGTCTGAAAGGTTTGGGGGTGCACAGATCTGTCTGGCTTCTGTCCTGTCTGAAAGGTTTGGGGGTGCGCAGATCTGTCTGGCTTCTGTCCTGTCTGAAAGGTTTGGGGGTGCGCAGATCTGTCTGGCTTCTGTCCTGTGTGAAAGGTACTCATGAGCATTTCTTGTCAAGCCCAAGCTTGGGTTCAAATTCAGGAGGGGATTGGGGAGTGTGGGCTGGCAGGAACTTGGGCAGATAACTTAATCTGAGCCTCAGTTTTCTCATCTGTGAAGGTGGGCATGACAAACGTAGCTAACTCACAGGACTGCGAGCACATAAAACATTTGGTTGGTTCTTAGTGTGCTTTCAACAACCTCTCTTTATTTTTTTATTTTTTGAGACAAAGTCTCACTGTCTCCCAGGCTGGAGTGCACTGGCACAGTCTCAGCTTACTGCAACCTCTGCTTCCTGGGCTCAAGCGATTCTCCTGCCTCAGCCCTGCAAGTAGGTGGGATTACAGGTGTGCCCCACCACACCCGGCTAATTTTTATTTAGCAGGCTGGAGTGCAGTGGTGCGATCTCAGTTCACTGCAACCTCTACCTCCTGGGTTCAAGCAATTCTCCTACCTCAGCCTCCTGAGTAGCTGGGATTATAGGTGCATGCCACCACGCCCATCTGATTTTTTTTTTTTTGTATTCTTAGTAGAGATGGGGTTTCACCATGTTGGCCAGGCTGGTCTCGAACTCCTGACCTCAGGTGATCCGCCTACCTTGGCCTCCCAAAATGCTGGGATTACAGGTGTGAGCCACCGTGCCCGGCCAACAACCTCTTGTTTTAAGGGCCTGGCTTTGACCGGCCAGTGACCCAAAGATGCCCATGAAACCTGTTTGACCCTGGTCGACTCAGATGAACCTGGGCTGAGTTAGAGACCTTCCCCTCAATCACACACCATTCAATGATGTCAGCAAATGCTGAAATAATCTTTCCCCACCCACAGAGCCATGCGCCCACAAAGGCCTGACCCCCACAGGGGCATCTGAGGTCAGCCTCGAGCCCCCTAAGGCTGGGAACCCTGCATTTTCCTGTGGTGACTCACTTCCTGTTTGGGCCTTGGTTTTTGAAAGAAAAGGCTCAGAGTCTGCTCCATGGAAATGGCTGGGCCCGCCCACCAGAGTCTTAAAGCGACAGTTTTCCCATGGCAGGGCTTGTCCTGGGAGGTCCCTGGTGGCGAATGGGTTGCTGACAAATGGGCCCAGAACTTCTTGAGTCAGGATTTGAAGCGAGGGGGGCCTGCTGCCAGATTCCATGGCCCAGACACCTCCTCTTTTCCCCACCTGGATTTTCAGTTCCCCTGAGGAACCACCTCTCTGTCTCCGAGTGCCCAATCTGGTTCACTGAGCCATTTGTGCCCAGAAGAACCTGTAGTGCTGGGCATTTACTTGCTAACCTTGTTTAACTCGCTGCCCTGTCTGGGCCTCCGCTGCCTTTTGTCTCAAACTGGGTGATAAAACCCCAGGTTAATTGTGAAAATGCATCCTGTTTGCTTGGGGTGGTGCATTCAGATGTTGGCAGCCCGAGACCACAGCGATTCGCAGAGTGCACATCTGTTTAAGGACACTCAAACCCGTGTGTTTAAAAACAGACCACGTTGACCCACCAAGCACATCTGTGGACAGGGCTGGCTTTGGCTTCTCTTGGGTCAGGATACCTGGGAAAATGGGCAGGTACGCTTCCGTGCTCCTTCGGAAACAGCTCGCTGGGCCTCACTTTCCCCATCTCTGAAATGGGCCCCCTCGCGTGTCCTGGGTCTGGAGTTCTGGGCTGGAACGCTCAGGAATCAGTGAACTGTACTCACAGGTGCTCATTCTCTGGGTTTAGGACCTGCTCCCCCTGCCCCAAACATCTTCCGGTTTCCAGACTACCAGGTGGGGCCATGCTGGTGCCCTGGGCCTGCCCTTCGGGGCTCCGTTCTATAGGACCCTCCCTAGGGCCTGGTTGTGGCTGTAATCCTGTTATCCTTTGGCAGAAGACAAACCTATGGCTGTGTGCAAAGCAGGCTCCGGCTTCTCTGCAGGCAGGAGAGTGGGGACGAGACAAACAGGAAGTCACCAATCCTGCAGGAATTCATGAAATGCCCACAGTGGGATCCGAGGGGCCAGTCACCACAATCATCTTGATAACAACCCCATTCGCCGGCCGGCTCCTGGGTGCTTTCCATGCACGTCCCCAAGGGATGTGTTTGTGCCTGTTTTGCTGATGCTCAGAAAGGTTGAGTGATTTGTCTGAAGATTCCCAGCTGAGACTCTCACTTAGGATTTTCTCTCTGTAAGGGCCAGGCCCTCTTCCCTTGTGCAGCATTTCCTTACCTGATCCAATCAGAGCACAACCCTTGCTTCCGTGGAGCACGTGATCCAGCAGAATGACATGTGGGGTCACTTAAGTGTTTAACTTGGCTTTTTATTCACTCCAGATAAATGGTGGTGGTTCCCTGTCAAAGCAGAGAGAGAGAGAATAGTTTCCTGATGATGCTTTTCCCACTGAATTCCTTTTAAAAATTTTAATTTAATTTAATTTAATTTTTTTGAGATAGAGTCTTGCTCTGTTGCCCAGGCTGGAGTGTAGTGGTGCAATCTTGGCTCACTGCAGCCTCTGCCTCCCGGGTTCAAGCGATTCTCCTGCGTCAGCCTCTTCAGTAGCTGGGATTACAGGCGCCTGCCACCACGTCCAGCTAATTTTTGTATTTTTAGTACAGACGGAGTTTCACCATGTTGGCCAGCATGGTCTTGAACTCCTGACCTCAGGTGATCCACCCACGTCAGCCTTCCAGAGTGCTTGGATTACAGGCATGAGCCACTGTGCCTGGCCTAAAATTTTAATGTTTTGTTTTTTTTTTGAGATGGAGTTTTGCTCTTATTGCCCAGGCTAGAGTGCAGTGGCGCAATTTCGGCTCACTGCAACCTCCGCCTTCCGGTTTCAAGTGATTCTCCTGCCTCAGCCTCCCAAGTCGCTGGGATTACAGGTGCCCGCCACCACGCCCAGCTAATTTTTTTGTATTTTTAGTAGAGACGAGGTTTCACCATGTTGGTGAGGCTGGTCTCGAACTGCTGACCTCATGATCCACCCGCCTTGGCCTCCCAAAGTGCTGGAATTACAGGCATGAACCACTATGCCTGGCCTAAAATTTTAGTTTTAGTTAAAAAGAATTTTTTTTTGAGACAGGGTCTCAACTATGTTGTCCAGGCTGGCATCAAACTCCTAGATTCAGGTGATCTTCTTTCCTCTGCCTCCTGAGTAGTTGGGACTACAGGCGCACACCACTGTGCCAGTCTCCAAATTACGCTTTTTCTTTATGAGAAAAATGGAATTCTTTATTAAAGTGGCTGGTTTAGAATACTAAAGAAAAAACAATACGGCAGGACTAAACAAAATAATGCCGATTTGCAGTCTCTGGAGACAGGCTGCCTGATTGAGTCCTGGCCCCACCACTTGTTGAGTTGTGTGACCCTAAGCAAAACACCCTCCCACCATTTTTTTTTTTTGAGACAAGGTCTTGCTGTGTCACCTAGGCTAAAGTGCAGTAGCACAATCATAACTCACTGCAGCCTCGAACTCCTGGGCTTAAGCGATCCTCCCACCTCAGCCTCCTGAGCTGGAACTACAGGTGTGCACTACCAGGCCTAGCTAATTTATTTTTTGTAAAGATAAGGTTTCATACCCTCTTCACACCTAAGTGCTATTTCTTTCCAAATTATAGTTCTAATACAAATCCAAAGGGGTTTTGGGAAACTGATCAGAAGTACTATATTCATGTTCGGCTCAAAGAATTCACAGCTGAGAATAGCTAAATAAATTTTCAGATAAAAGAGAATTAAGGCCAGGCGCAGTGGCTCACACCTGTAATCACAGCACTTTGGGAGGCCGAGTAGGGTGGATCATAAGGTCAGGAGTTTGAGACCAGCCTGGCCAATATGGTGAAACCTCGTCTCTACTAAAAATACAAAAAATTAGCCAGGCATGGTGGTGGGCGCCTGTAATCCCAGCTACTCAGGAGGCTGAGGTGGGATAATTGCTTGAACCTGGGAGGCCGAAGTTGCACTGAGCCAAGATCGTGCCACTGTGCTCCAGCCTGGGCGACAGAATGAGACTCCGTCTCAAAAATAAAGAGAATTAAAACATGACAAAATTGTAATAATTCAAAGTTAGATGTTAGCACAAAGACTGAAACAGGATATATACTCCAGAAAATACTCTGGTTAATATAAGAAGTTGATATCTCAGGCCGGGCGCGGTGGCTCACGCCACTGGTGAGCCACCGCGCCTGGCCAAAAGAGGATTCTAATGCAACAATATGAAGTGTGATACTTGGAGTGGAAGACAGGAATAACTTAAAGCCCTAATAATAGGGACTGGCTCATCGCTTGAACCCGGGAGGCAGAAGTCGCAGTGAGCCGAGATCACGCCACTGCACTCCAGCCTGGGCCACAGAGCGAGACTCTGTGTCAAAAAAAAAAAAGAAAAATAGAAGATAGGACCAGGGAGTTTTCAGAATCAGAAATAAAAATTACCTATTTATATATGAAAAAATGGCTCAACATTATTTTGTGAGATTCAAATTTTTAAAAGTTGCCGGGCATGGAGGCTCATGCCAATAATCCCAGCACTTTAGTAGGCTGAAGTGGGTGAATCACTTGAGGCCAGGAGTTCGAGACCAGCCTGGCCAACCTGGTGAAACCCTGTCTCTACTAAAAATACAAAAATTAGCCAGGCGTGGTGGTGGGCGCCTGTAATCCCGGGTACTCGGGAGGCTGAGGCAGGAGAGTCACTGGAACCTGGGAGGCAGAGGTTGCAGTGAACGGAGATCGAGCCACTGCACTCTAGTCTGGGTGACAGAGCAAGACTGTCTCAAAAATGGAAAAGCAAAAACAAAACAAAAAAAAGTGATACTATGTTTTGAATACAGTTTTGAAAAGATAAGTGGCTATTACTTGGGGTTGGGAAGTCTGAGATGATGTGCCTGCTCACATGCTGCTGCTGAGAGGTGCTAAAACATTTTGAAAAATAAGTTGGCTGGGCCTGACACAGTGGCTCACGCCTTAATCCCAGCACTTTGGGAGGCCGAGGCGGGCAGATCACTTGAGGCAAGGAGTTCGAGACCAGCCTGGCCAGCATAATGAAACCCTGTCTCTACTTAAAAAAAAAAAAAAAAATTAGCCGGGCCCAGTGGCGTGTGCCTGTAATCCCAGCTACTCAAGTGGCTGAGGCACGAGAATCGCTCGAACCTGGGAGTCAGAGGTTGCTGGGAGCCAAGATCATGCCACTGCACTGCAGCCTGGGCAACAGAGCGAGACTGTCTCAAAACAAAAAAAGTTGGCTGTATCTATTAAGATCTTCAAAAGCTGTCCTAATTTTGGGTTTTATAATCCTGTTTCTAAACATATATATTCCAAGGGAATAACAGTTGTAAAAGAGGATTTTCTTTTTCTTTTTTTTTTTTTTTTTGAGACAGGGTTTCACTTTTGTTGCCCAGGCTGGAGTGAAATGGCGCGATCTCAGTTCACCACAACCTCCGCCTGCCACCACGCCCAGCTGATTTTTGTATTTTTAGTAGAGACAGAGTTTCACCATGTTGGCCAGGCTGGTCTTGAACTCCTGACCTCAGGTGATCCACCCGCCTCAGCCTCCCAAAGTGCTAGGATTACAGGCATGAGCCGCCAGGCCCAGCCTTAAAAGAAGATTTTTTTTTTTTTTTGAGACAGAGTCTCGGTCTTATTGCCAAGGCTGGAGTGCAATGGCGCGATCTCGGCTCACTGTAACCTCCACCTCCTGGGTTCAAGTTATCCTCCTGCCTCAGCCTCCTGAGTGGCTGAGATTACAGGCATGTGCCAGCATGCCTGGCTAATTTGTATTTTTAGTAGAGGCGGGATTTCTCCATGTTGGCCAGGTTGGTCTTGAACTCCCGACTTCAGTTGAATTCCCCGCCTCGGCCTCCCAAAGTGCTGGGATTACAGGTGTGAGCCACTGAGCCTGGCCAAAAGAGGATTCTAATGCAACAATATGAACTGTGATACTTGGAGTGGAAGACAGGAATAACTTAAAGCCCTAATAATAGGGACTGGTTCATCCCATCTTACTAGTTTCATTAGATGGGAAATTATGAAGCCTTTATAAAGCATACTCTTTTTTTTTTGTTTTCGAGATGGAGTCTTGCTCTGTTGCCCAGGCTAGAGTATAGTGGCGCAATCTTGGCTCACCGCAACCTCCACCTCCCGGGTTCAAGCAATTCTTCTGCCTCAGCCTCCTGAGTAGCTGGGATTACAGGTGTGCACCACCATGCCCAGCTAATTTTTTTGTGTGTATTTTTAGTAGAGACAAGGTTTCACCATATTGGCCAGGCTGTTCTCGAACTCCTGACCTTGTGATCTGCCCGCCTCACCCTCCCAAAGTACTGGAATTACAGGCGTGAGACACCGCACCTGGCCTAAAGCGTACTCTTGAATTTTTTTTTTTTTTTTTTTTTGAGCCAGGGTCTCACTCTGTCACCCAGGTTGGAGTGCAATGGTCCAATCTTGAGGCTCACTGCAGCCTTGACCTCCTAGGCTCAGGTGACCCTCACCTCAGCCTCCTGAGTAGCTGGGAGTTACAGGCAGGCACCACCATGCCTGGCTGATTTTTTGTGTTTTTAGTAGAGATGGGGTTTTGTTGTGTTGCCCAGGTTGGTCTTGAACTCCTGGGCTCAGGCAATTTGCCTGCCTCAGCCTCCCAGAGTGCTAGGATTACAGGTGTGAGCCATTAAGTCCAGACTTTTTTTTTTTTTTTTTTTTTAGACAAGATTGCTCCCTGTCACCTAGCCTGGGGTGCAGTGGAATGATCAGGGCTCACTTCAGCCTCCATCTTCTGGGCTCAGGCAATCCTCCTGCCTCAGCCTCCTAAGTAGCTGGGACCGCAGAGATGCCCCGCCATGCCCAGCTAATTTAAAAAAAATTTTTTTTTTTTTTGTAGGGATGGGAGTCTCTCTGTGTTGTCCAGCCTGGTCTCGGACTCCTAGGCTCAAGCAATCCTCCCACCTCGGCCTCCAAAAGTGCTGGGATTACAGACATAAGCCACCTCACCTGGCCTTGAAAAATATTTCAAGACATGGAAACATGCTTGTAATATCATGAGAAATATGAACAGTATGATCCAATTTGGCCAGAGAACAGTGACTGGCAGCAAATTTTCAATAATTGTTAGCTACTATCATTAATAATTCAAACTCTCATATGATCTTCCTCCCTCCCTTCCTTTCACCACTCAGTTGACAAGTGTCTGACCGTCCGGGGTTCCAGCCTGGCTGCACCTGTCTGTGAGCCGGTTGGGGCCGGTTGTGGGGGCTTTGGCCCCTGGGCTTTCCCCACCCTCCCATGTGCAACCTCAGGACTCACCAGCCTCCTGCATCCGCCCCCTCTGGCTCTATTTCTGGCTGGGCACTGCCATGTAGAGGCTCCTGGAGCACAGGGCACCTGACCCTTGGAGCCCCTCACCCAGTGCTGAGCTCCAGCCCCTGGGGCAGGGAAGCCTTTCTCATTACTGTACCCTCCACCCCTGCAAGGGCCGTTTGTTTTCTGGAAGCCTCTGAGAATGTCAGTGCTACAAAGACACTTCAAGATGCCTTATGCTGATTCTTAGGTAGGTCAAGGAAATCTTTGGGGTAACATTCTTAAAATATGGTCCTTGGACCTGCATCAGACATCCAAGGTAGGAGACGGTTAGTAATAAAGATTTCAGGCCGGGCGCGGTGGCTCACGCTTGTAATACCAGCACTTTGGGAGGCCGAGGCGGGCGGATCACGAGTTCAGGAGATCGAGACCACGGTGAAACCCCGTCTCTACTAAATATACAAAAAAAATTAGCCGGGCGTGGTGGCGGACGCCTGTAGTCCCAGCTGCTCGGAGAGGCTGAGGCAGGAGAATGGCGTGAACCCGGGAGGCGGAGAGCTTGCAGTGAGCCGAGATTGCGCCACTGCACTCCAGCCTGGGCGACAGAGCGAGACTCTGTCTCAAAAAAAAAAAAAAAAAAAGATTTCAGGGCCTATCCCAAACGCGCAAGTCAGATCGTGCTGGGGGGGGTGAAGGGTGCTGAATATCTAAATATTTACAGACTTTCTCGTGTTGTTATTATTATTATTATTATTATTTTGAGACAGAGTCTCACTTTGTCTCCCAGGCTGGAGTGCAGTGGTGTGATCTCGGCTCACTGCAACCTCCGCCTCCCAGATTCAAGCGATTCTCCTGCCTCAGCCTCCCCAGTAGCTGGGATTACAGGCACCTGCCACCACACCCGGCTAGTTTTTGTATTTTTAGTAGAGACGGGATTACACCATGTTGGCCAGGCTGGTCTTGAACTCCTGACCTCAAGTGACCCGCCCGCCTCAGCCTCCCAAAGTTCTGGGATTACAGGCGTGAGCCACCGCCCCTGACCTTTTCCCGGGTTATTCTGATGCACACTGAAGTTTGAAAATGATTGACCTAGACCTGGGATACTTACGATTTGGTGGTGATGGGCTTGGCATAGACCCTTTGAGAATCTGCTGACACCTGCAGACCCTCTCCTGGAAAAATACACAGACATTTCAATAGGTTTCCTGACTCTGAAGCTCACTCCTGTATCCATGGACCGAGGTTATGAATCTCTCTGATTTAACCCAAAGTTTAGATGAGGACACCGAGGATCAAGTATTCATTGACCTCTTATCACCAGCCAGGCTCTGTGCCCCGCCGCAGCAGACAGGATGTGGTTTCTGCTCTGTGCAGTTTACAGGCTAGTGATGGCAGACAGGTAAATACAGGTGTTAGGAACAGCCCTGCCAAAGGTCCTGGGTCAGTGACCAGAAGGAAGTGCCTGGAGCCCCTGGGGAAGCCGGAGGGGAGTGGATGATGAAGTGGAGGGAGGAGCAGGCAGGGCTCACACCACGCAAGACAGGACAGGTCGGGATAAAAAGCTCGGATTTCATTTTAAGAACGATGAAAAGCTATCAGACAACTTTGGGGCTAGGTACATACCCAACAGAATTGAAAACATGTGTTCATAAAAAACGAATGGAAAAATGTTCATAGAAGTATTTTTCATATTAGCCCCAAAGTGGAATAATGCATGTATTCACCAGTGAATGAGTGGGTAACAGAAGTGGCCTATCCATATAATGGAATATTATTTAGTTATAAAAAGGAATGAAGTACTGACACGTGCTACATCATAGAGGAGGCTTGAAAAGGTTATGTGGTGCTTTTTTCTTTTTGAGATGGAGCCTCGCCCTGTCACCCAGACTGGAGGGCAGTAGCAGCTATCTTGGCTCACTGCAGCTTCCGCCTCCTAGGTTCAAGCAATTCTCCTGCTTCAGCCTCCCAAGTAGCTGGGATTACAGGCGCCCACCGTCACGCCTGGCTAGTTTTTGTATTTTTAGCAGAGACAAGGTTTCCCATGTTGGCCAGGCTGGTCTCGAACCCCTGACCTCAAGTGATCCGCCCGCCTTGGCCCCGCAAAGTGCTGGGATTACAGATGTGAGCCACTGTGCCCGGCCTTAAGTACAGAGGTTTGCTCGGGTTCTAGTTTGACTGATCCGGCAAGACTGCCTCATAGGAGGTGTAGTGTCCTCCTGTCAGGATGTGCATAATGTCTGGTTGTCACTCTTTGGGGGATGGCAGCAGCTGTGGGTGTGCAGTGCCTGGATCCACGAATTCATTTGGGGTTGCAAAGTGATGGTATTCTCATTCTATCATTCCTTTTCATTTATTAGATGGAGGAGTTCTATGCACACAAACTTTCCCTCATCTCCCACTTGATTACTCAGCGGTGCAGTTTGCAAAGAAAAAGAAGGATAAATACTTGATTCTTCCCCCTTAAAAAAGACAATGAATTGGCTCACTAGAATTTTCCAGTGGGGACCAGTGAGCATTTAAAAAATATTTTTAATATTGTTATAAACCCATGGATTGAAACATACTTAGTATGCAGTTTTTTGTTTTTTTTTTTTATCGATGCCCAAATGGTCCCATCTTTGGCTAGTAGGAGCCTCTTTAAATTGGTCTTTGTTGTTGTTACTGTTTTTTGAGACAGGGTCTCACTCTGTCGTTGCCTAGGCTAGAGTGCAGTGGTGCAATCTCGGCTCTCTGCAACTTCCGCCTCCCGTGATTCACGCAAGTGATTCTCCCACCTCAGCCTCCCGAGTAGCTGGGACTACAGGCGTGTGCCACCACACTCGGCTAAATTAAAACAAAAATTGGGCTTGGCTTGGTGGCTCATGCCTGTTATCCCAGCTCTTTAGGAGGTGGAGGTGGGTGGATCACCTGAGGTCTGGAGTTTGAGACCAGCCTGGCAAACATAGTGAAGCCCCGTCTCTACCAAAAATACAAAAAAATTATCTGGGCATGGTGGCAGGCACCTGTAATCCCAGCCACTTGGGCGGCTGAGGCGGGAAAATCGCTTGAACCCGGGAGCTGGAAGTTGCAGTGAGGCGAGATTGCGCCATTGCACTCCAGCTTGGGCAACAAGGGTGGAACTCTGTCTCAAAAAACAAACAAACAAACAACCAAAAATAAATTGTTATTTTTATAGGGAAGAGATCTCACCCTATTGCCCAGGCTGGTCTCGAACTCTTGGTCTCTGCCTGGCGTGGTAGCTCACGCCTGTAATCCCAGCACTTTGGGAGGCTTTGGTGGGCAGATCACTTGAAGTTGGGAGTTCAACACTAGCCTGGCCAACATGGTTAAACCCCGTCTCTACTAAAAATACAAAAATCAGCCTGGTGTGGTGGCACGTGCCTGTAGTCCCAGCTATTTGGGAGGCTGAGGTTGCAGTGGGCCGAGATTGCACAATTGCACTCCAGCCTGGAGAACAGAGTGAGACTCTGTCTCAAAAAAAAAAAAAAAAGAAAGAAAAAAAAGAATTCCTGGTGTGAAACCTCTCTCCTGAGTCCACCTCCCAAAGTGCTGGGATTACAGGCGTGAGCCACTGCACCCGGCTGAGCCCACACTCTTAATCCCTCCGTGTGGGGCCTTCTACTGTGTACACACAGACCTCTGGCTTTCATTGTCCTAATAGCCCTCGAGTCCACCCGCCTGTCTTCACCCCTCCACAGTTGACCTAGTTCAGACCAACGTGTCCCTTCACCCAACATCTGCAATGGCCTCCTCACAAGTTCTTGTCCTGCCTGTTCCCAACCCATGTTCCACCCAGAAGCCATGGAAATCTAAATCTAAACCTTCCTAAGAATAGACCTGATGGGGACAACTTCCCTGCCCATGGCTCTCTGGAGTGTCTGCTTTGCCTCTGCCACCCGGGCCCCCCTTCCTCTCCATGGGCAGGCTCAGTCCTAGCTCACCTGGAGTCTTCGCACCTGCTGGTCCCTTGGTCTTGGGGGCTCCCCTTGCCCCTCTCCCACTCCATCTTCCTCTGTTCGGGTCCTCATCCATCTTCAGCTTTTGTTTCAAACCAGGTCCCACCCAGGCCCCTGCGAATTTTCCCACCTTCCCCCCATTCTTTGCCTTCATCATGCTCGTCCCAGCTTATCATTATTCATTGAATTCTAGGTGTCATTGTCCTGCTCCCTTTTTAGGGGTTGGGTGGCGACCCTCTCTCTCTTGAACCATTGCATCCTTCATCCCTGGCACAGCACTTGATACAAGAGAGGGGCTGACGTGGAGCTGGCAATGAGTGAGCTGGTGGGGCCCAGCTGGGCAGGAGAGACAGTGCCTAAATGGGCTTCTGCACTCTGGATTTTCTGGCATGTGGGGGAAGGTAGCCCCCCGTGTGACTCCACAAAGCCGCGTAGTCCTGATTCCCATGTTCCTCCCTGACCCACTCCCCAATTTGCTCCCACGCTTCTCGCAATCATGATCTTTCCTCATCGATGTCCCCACTTCTCTCTCTGTCCTTTTTCGCTCTTCCCACTGACATTTCCCCATGCTTGCCAAGAGCAAGGTGGGAAGGAGGGGCTCCATTTCTCTGTCCCCTGTCCCTGGTGTAGACGCAGCTGTGGTTGAGCTCCCACGTCGGGGCTCCAGGCGGCCTGTAGAGGGCAGTGATGCTGCAGCTATGGCCACAGGGAGCTCTGCCTGGATGGGAGAAAGTGGCATCGGAGCAGCTCACAAGCCCTCCGTGGGCATGAGCAAGGCAGACCCTAAGCCCTCCGTGGGCATGAGCGGGGTGGACCCCTTTGCCCTCCTTTCCCCAGAGATAGAGAAACCCCATCTTTCTGTTAAGTCTGCACACATTCTCCACCTCAGGAATAGCTGCCCTGAAAAATTTCTATTTGATAAAATAAGCGATGACTTCAGTATAAAGAACAAAATTTTAAATGTGCGTTTTTCTTTTTCTTTTTTTTTTTTTTTGAGATGGAGTCTCGCTCTGTCACCCAGGCTGGAGTGCAGTGGCGTGAGCTCAGCTCACTGCAACCTCTGCCTCCCGAGTTCAAGTGTTCTCCTGCCTCGGCCTCCCATATAGCTGGGATTACAGGCGAGTGCCACCATGCCCGGCTAATTTTTGCATTTTTAATAGAGACGGGGTGGTCTCGAACTCCTGACCTCAAGTGATCCACCTGCCTCAGCCTCCCAAAGTGCTGGGATTACAGGCGTGAGCCCTGCGCCCAGCCAAAGTGGTGTTTTTGTCTCCTGGGCCATGTCAAAGGGTTAATAACTAAGACTTTACTGATGTAAGGTGCATGAAGAAAAGTGTCACAAAATATTTTGCAGTTCATCATCTATTCACACTGTGACTTTGATCAAGTCACTAACTTCTGAGTCTCCTCATTTGTAAAAGGGGATTAAAGATAGGATCTACCTGTGGCAAAGACTTCATACTCATGATCCCTCAAGACTCATTCTCCCTTGGTTTTCAGCTGGGGCAAATGGCTACAGTGAATAATGACTACATTTCCCAGCCTCCCTTGCAACTGCGTGGCCATGTGGGACCTTCTGGCCAATGGGATGTAGGTAAGACTGTGGGACGGTCCTTGAAAGTGTTACACTAGGCCGGGCGCGGTGGCTCACGCTTGTAATCCCAGCACTTTGGGAGGCCGAGGCGGGTGGATCACGAGGTCAGGAAATCGAGACCACGGTGAAAGCCCGTCTCTACTAAAAATACAAAAAATTAGCCAGGCGTGGTGGCGGGTGCCTGTAGTCCCAGCTACTCGGAGAGGCTGAGGCAGGAGAATGGCGTGAACCCGGGAGGCGGAGCCTGCAGTGAGCCGAGATCGCGCCCCTGCACTCTAGCCTGGGGGACAGAACGAGACTCCGTCACCAAAAAAAAAAAAAAAAAAAAAAAAGTGTTACCCTATTTCTCCTCTTTCCTCCTTCCACTGAGCTGAATTGCAGGTGCAATGGCTGGAGACAGAGCAGCCATCTGGAACAAGACATCGTTTTCGGAATGGAGAACGAAGAGCATGCAACAAGACAGAAGAAAATCGTTTTCCTGACACTGTAGAGCCACCACACCAGCCCTGCACTACCTGATACCAGATTTTTGTGTCACAGAATCTTTTTTTTTTTTGAGGCAGAGTTTCACTCTTGTCACCCAGGATGTAGTACAATGGTGCGATCTCCGCTCACTGCAACCTCCACCTCCCGGGTTCAAGCGATTCTCCTGCCTCAGCCTCTCGAGTAGCTGGAACTACAGGTGCACCCCACCACGCCCGGCTAATTTTTTTAATTTTTAGTAGAGATGAGGTTTTGCCATGTTGGCCAGGCTGGTCTCGAACTCCTGACCTCAGGTGATCTGCCTGCCTTGGCCATCTAAAGTGCTGGGATTACAGATGTGAGCCACTGCACCCAGCTCATAGAATCCTTTTTATGTTTTATTTAGGCCATTGTAATTTTGGGTCTCTGCGACCCATAGTTGAACTTAATCCTAATAATGGATAGCTTTCTCTGGAAGATTAAATGAGATACTGTGTGCAACTTGCCTATTGCAGTCATGACATATTGTAAACACTCAGTAAAAGCTAGTTTTTACTATTAGCTTATCTAGCATCAAGTTATAATAACTGTCCCTTAGTCCCAGTGAAAACTCCAGGGATGAGTTCTTCTGGAAAACAGAAAAAATCAAGCAGCTGGGCACGGCGGCTCATGCCTGTAATCCCAGCATGCCTGTAATCCCAGCTACTCAGGAGGCTGAGGCAGGAGAATCGCTTGAACCAGGGAGGTGGAGGTTGCCGTGAGCCAAGATCACACCATTGCACTCCAACCTGGGCAAGACTCTGTCTCAAAAAACAAAAACAAACAACAAATGGTCATGTTAACTTCTTTTAAAAATTCTGGCTGGGCGCAGTGGCTCACACCTGTAATCCCAACACTTTGGGAGGCTGAGACGGGCGGATCACGAGGTCAGGAGATTCAGGCCATCCTGGCTAACAGTGAAACCCCATCTCTACTAAAAATACAAAAAATTAGCTGGGTGTGGTGGTGTGCGCCTGTAGTCCCAGCTACTTGGGAGGCTGAGGCAGGAGACTCGCTTGAACTGGGGAGGTGGAGGTTGCAGTGAGCCGAGACTGCTCCACTGCACTCCAGCCTGGCTACAGAGCTGGAATCTGTTTTTTAAAAAAAAAAAAAAGGTCTGATCACAAACAACAAATTCACCTAGAAAT
>NW_026652986.1:0-2383 GCF_009828535.3 Hylobates moloch
CACCCTCTCCTCCTCTCTGGCCCTCGTCTCCTGCCCTCTCCTCCCAGTCCCTGTGTCCTTTCCAGCCATCCCATCCTGGTGTCTCTTGTTCCCCATCTCCACCTCCTCCTTCTTTCCTCCCCCATCCACAGTCCCCAGTTATGTAAGGGGCTTGGGAACACACAGAGGGAGCTTTGTTGTCAAACCAAATCCATATGGAGCCGGAACGGGTCACAGTAACTGGTGCCCATTTTCTCCATCCTGGCAGGGCTGGGACTCCAGGCAGGGAGCCCCTACACACCTCTGTTTTGGGAGGTGGGGGATGAACACTGGTCCCAGGGCCCTCATGCAGCTGAATGGGTGGCCAGAGATCAGTCTCCACTATGAGAGACCACAGCAGGGGAGCAGCTGGTCTCTAAGGCCGAGCAAAGCCACAGTGCAAAGCCAGGGTCTCAAAGCCAACAGAGGCCAGCTCTGGGCTAGGGGCAGGGCAGCACCACAGCACCACAGGCCTGGGTTGGGGAGGGGCAGTGCACATGCACAAGTGCACCCCATGTTCTTCTCTATGCAAGGAAGCATGGCCATATACCATCTCTCACACACTCATCTGCACACTTCCAGGCACGCACGTACAGACAGAAATGCACGCATCAGCCCAAGCACAAAAGGCTGTTGTGTGCTCACCTGGATGGGGTCTGAATAAAAATCTCCCTGCTTTGGCCAACTCCCTCCATTCCTGCAGATTCCTCTGGGGCAAAGAGCTATGGAGGGAAGAGGGTGGAGGTCACCAGTCAGGGAAGCTCCATGCAGCAGCTCTTCTTTGGAGACACTCAGGCTCCAGAAAGATGAGATCCCACCTACCTGCCGAGGAGCTCTCTAGTGCTAGGGCAATTCACTTTATTTGACAGGTTCTCCACCAAAGAAGAGTTTACAGACCTGACGGCACTATCATTGCCCTTATCACTGTCTCTTCTGGAAAGGCTGAATGGAGAAATGGTATCACAAAACTAAAATTAGCTAAATTAACAGAGTCAACTGAATTACCTTGGCCAAAAGAATTATCACCGACCTTTATGGCAAGAACATCAGCCCCTAGGGGAACACACCAAGTGGCCCTTCACGAAATAAATACTGAACGACTTGTGCCTTTCATAATAGAATTTCATTTATCCATTCTACTGTTGGCTCTGATGTGACTCAATACTGCAAGGCCTTGATGTATTATGCCAAAGTATATTCCACCAGGTGAAGGAGGCTTTCTGTGACCTGCCTACTGATGATCCCACCTTACATGACCTGGAATCTGGAAACTGGATCTTTTTTTTTGAGACAGTCTCGCCGTGTCACCCAGGCTGGAGGCAGTGGCACAATCTCAGCACACTGCAACCTCTACCTCATGGGTTCAAGCGATTCTCCTGCCTTAGCCTTCCAAGTAGCTGGGATTACAGGCATGCGTCAGCACGCCCAGCTAATTTTTGTATTTTTCTTAGAGATGGGGTTTCACCATGTTGGCCAGGCTGGTCTCAAACTCCTGACCTCAGGTGATCCACCCGCCTCAGCTTCCCAAAGTGCTACGATTACAGGCGCGAGTCACTGTGCCCAGCCGAGACTAGCTCTTTTGTAAGACGGCAGAGAACAACTGCCCTTGAGCCCTGTTGAAAGAGACTACACCAGTTTCAGTTACTATCCTCACCGTAGCAAAACGTCAGGATCTTGAACCTTGGGTACATGTTTCACAGCTAATGAGAGCTCTCTTAGAGTCTTGGACTTGTCAACCCACATGTGATTTAAAATTAAGGATACCAGGCCGGGCGTGGTGGCTCATGCCTGTAATCCCAGCACTTAAGGAGGCCAAGGCGGGTCGATCACCTGAGGTCAGGAGTTTGAGACCAGCCTGGCCAACATGGTGAAACCCCATCTCTACTAAAAATACAAAAATTAGCCGGGTGTGGTGGCAGGTGCCTGTAATCTCAGTTACTCAGGAGGATGAGGCAGGAGAATCACTTGAACCTGGGAAGCGAAGGTTGCAGTGAGCTGAGATGGTGCCACTGCACTGCAGCCTGGGCAACACGAGAGAAACTCCGTCTCAATAATAAAAATAATAACAATCAAATAAAAATAAAATTAAGGATACCCAAGAGAAATCCTTCCATAAAAGTATATGATATCATGAAATAGACATAGCTGGCCGGGCGCAGTGGCTCACGCCTGTAATCCCAGCACTTTGGGAGGCCGAGGCGGGCGGATCACGAGGTCAGGAGATTGAGACCATCCTGGCTAACACAGTGAAACCCCGTCTCTACTAAAAATACAAAAAATTAGCTGGGCGAGGTGGCGGGCGCCTGTAGTCCCAGCTACGCGGGAGGCTGAGGCAGGAGAATGGCGTGAACCCCGGGGGGCGGGG
>NW_026652986.1:2483-4626 GCF_009828535.3 Hylobates moloch
AAAAAAAAAAAAAAAAAAAAAAAAAAAGAAATAGACATAGCTTTCCCAAGACAATGAAACAAGACTCTATGTGGCTTCCTTCCATTGACTCAGACTTGTTTTTATTTTGTTTTCGCACAAAATGTTCACACTTTTATTTTTGTTAGGGAATTTCATTATTCAAACTGAATATCCTCTAAGATCTACTGCTCAACATGAAGCCATTCTCGCTACTAAGCAAAGCAATTGCTGGCTACGTAATCCTCTAGATAAATGGAAATAATCACAACTAATATTAGAACCTGCTCCCATACACACTTGAGTGAGCAATTCAGGAAAATGGCATTATGAAAAGGGTTGGTATCCTTCCCTTGGCAGTTGGCTGATATATATGATCAACCAGTGTAGCTCTGGGAAGAAGCAACAGGGGCAAAGGGATGGCCTACAACTACGACTGATGTCATTAATAGTAACTTATCTCTATGCACAGAAAACATGAATGGAACTGGGCCAAATCTAGGCAGTGTTCCAGAATCCCTCTGTAATCAAATTCTTAGGTTTGACACAGATTATGAAGACTAGACTCCTATATATGACATATCTATAAAATCCGAACATGACCATGAAAGCCTCAACCATATCATCAGAGAACTTACTAGAACTAGACATTGGTTCAATGGAAACGCTACAGGAAAACTGTATGCCTCAATAGATCCACTATATAATGTAAATACTAGTCTTGCTTATTGAGCAGATCAGGTCAGGTCATATTTGGAAAGAAAACCAACCATCCCTTTGGGAGGCCGAGGCGGGCGGATCACGAGGTCAGGAGATCGAGACCATCCTGGCTAACATGGTGAAACCCCGTCTCTACTAAAAATACAAAAAATTAGCCGGGTGCGGTGGCCCGCGCCTGTAGTCCCAGCTACTCGGGAGACTGAGGCAGGAGAATGGCGTGAACCCGGGAGGCAGAGCTTGCAGTGAGCTGAGATAGCACCACTGCACTCCAGCCTGGGCAACAGAGCGAGACTCTGTTTCAAAAAAAAAAAAAAAAAAAAATTAGCTGGGCATGGTGGCATGTGCCTGTAGTCCCAGCTACTCAGGAGACTGAGGCATGAGAATTGCATGAACCCAGGAAGCGGAGGTTGCAGTGAGCCAAGATTGCACCACTGCACTCCAGTCTGGGCGACACAGCAAGACTCCGTCTCAAATAAAAAGAAAACCAATCATCCCTAATTGATGATGGCATACAGTCATTTTATCAAATTCAGAGAAATGTTTTTTGTTCCTACTCCAATTGAAACCATAACCATTCAACGTGGCACTGTGCAGATGCAGATGTGACCAAGAATAACCATGACATTTATATCACCCCCAACTGGTGGGTAATAGGATCCACTTTGACCCTATCGATAACACTGAATTATTCATTTTATGCAGCAACAAAACACATAAAGGTGTTCCACCTAGCCAGTCTGGATCTGTGGTTTGGGCTATCTTCTACCTAAAATGACTAGATATGACTCTTCAATTGCCATACAAATCCTTAGAGTCATTTGTACATAAAGTGACCCCTCACAAAAGAGAATCATAATATCCCAGACACAGTCTTATGAAGGGGTTCTGGATTTTATACTTCTGTAAGAGCCCATTTCTCTCAGTTGAGTGTCTGAATTGTAAAAAATCAATTAATATTTTACCAACTTCTGAAAAAGTTTAAATGACACTTCGAATTATCTTAAGCAGTACAATCTGGGATGAATAAATTGGCCTCAGTAGTACTGTACAATAGAAGACTTCTTGCTACTTTAACTGCTCAAAAAGGGAGACCTTGTTCCCTAATTGGTAGAAAGGTGTTGCTGGCCGAGCACATGGCTCATGCCTATAATCCCAGCACTTTGTGGGGCTGAGAGAGGTGGATCACCCGAGGTCAAGAGTCTGAGACCAGCCTGGGTGAAACCCTGTCTCTACTAAAAATACAAAATTAGCCAGGTGTGGTGGCACACGCCTGTATTCCCAGCTACTCAGGAGGCTGAGACAGGAGAATCACTTGAACCCAGGAGGTAGAGGCTGCAGTGAGCCAAGATCACACCACTGCACTCCAGCCTGGGTAAGACAGAGTGAGACTCCATCTCAAAAAAAAAAAAAAAAAAAAAAAAAAAAA
>NW_026652986.1:4726-5666 GCF_009828535.3 Hylobates moloch
AAAAAAAAAAAAAAAAAAAAAAAAAAGGTGTTGGCCAGGCACAGTGGCTCACACCTGTAATCCCAGCACTTTGGGAAGCTGAGGCAGGTGGATCACCTGAGGTCAGGAGTTCAAGATCAGCATGGCCAATATGGTGAAATCCCATCCCTACTAAAAACACAAAAATTAGCTGGGTGTGGTGGTACACACCTGTAGTCCCAGCTACTCAGGAGGTTGAGGCAGGAAAATCACTTGAACCTGGGAGGTGGAGGTTACAGTGAGCTGAGATTGCACCACTACACTCCAGCGTGGGCGACAGAGTAAGACTCAATCTCAAAAAAAAAAAGTGTCATTTTTATGTTAACAAATCAGGTATTACCGAAAATTTAAAAAACCTTAAAGAACACACATGGGTTTTTCATTAGATGGGCACTGCCTTCTCCATTGATTCACTCAGTTGGTTAAGTCTTGGCTCCTGGGAATCTTTGCTCAGAGGAATTTTTCAATCCTTGGCTATTATTCTCCTTACAATTATTATGTTTACCCCCCTGGTGCCTTGTATTCTCTCAAGGGTTCTAAATGATTTCCAACAGCTGCTGAAATATCAAACGGTTATCATGAAGATCATTCAACTTGAGGAAAGCAATACTGACTAAGTAACTGCTAACTGTGGCCACGGAATTCTCATCCCCAACCTACCTACTGATGATGACATCATCTGCCTGACTCTTTGTCCCAGTGACTACATTGGTGGTGGTAACAGAGAGTAATGCTGTGTCATCTAGTCACACTATCAGCTTGCTGAGAGAATAACCAAAAGCAAGGAATTGTTAAAGCAAAATTTGGAGACCAAGCCTGAAACATTCCTTAACAAACAATACCAATGAGGCCTTAACAACAGCCTTAACCTTGCTCAAAAGACGGCACAATCAAATCTTTTTTTTTTTTTTTTTTGAGACGG
>NW_026652986.1:5766-18690 GCF_009828535.3 Hylobates moloch
TCTTTTTTTTTTTTTTTTTGAGACGGAGTCTCGCTCTGTCACCCAGGCTGGAGTGCAGTGGCGCGATCTCGGCTCACTGCAAGCTCCGCCTCCCAGCTTCACGCCATTCTCCTGCCTCAGCCTCTCCCAGTAGCTGGGACTACAGGCGCCCGCCACCACGCCCGGCTAATTTTTTGTATTTTTAGTAGAGACGGGATTTCACCGTGGTCTCGATCGCCTGACCTCGTGATCCACCCACCTCGGCCTCCCAAAGTGCTGGGATTACAAGCATGAGCCACCACGCCCGGCCGCATAATCAAATCTTAACTGGGGTTATTTATGGTAAATGCTTCTGTTTGACACAAATAAAACTTCAGCCAATCATAAGTAGCCAACTAACATATGGTTATGTGACTAGGAAACTTCCAACAAAGTAAACCAAACAAAGCAATTTTGTAATTGCAACCAATTAAATCAAATACATTCTTTATTTTGCTTTTACATTCACCCTCCAAACACCTGCCTCTGAAACTGTCATTGGGCCGCTAAACCTCTTTTGGTTTTGTTTCCCAATTCACTTCTTACACAAATAAACTCTTTAAAATATTATTGTGCCTGAAAAATTCTCTTTCACACAGGTAATATATTTTATTTTATATCATTACTGGCTTTCAAATATTGCCCACTATCTATCCTGTGACCTCTGAAACTGAAGACATTTTAATACCAAGAGCCAATCGGAGTAACTTACTATAGAATATGCTCTATGATATAATGTAATTTCATATTATATAATTCTGTGTTTTCCTATCTTGCCTGGGAGGCTATGACCTCTGTGGTCAGGAACTTCTTTATATCTCTAGATTCTATTAAACTGCCAAGAATGTGGCAGATGTTTTATACACATTTGACAAACAATAGTATGTGACTAACGATGTATTGCATGGTGAATTAACAACTGAAACAACATACTGCACGTTCACTTTGTGCAAAACCAGGATCTCTTACTCATAGCCAGAGGCAAAAAAAAAAAAAAAAAAAAGGGAAGAAAAGAAAAGGAATCAGGATCCTGCAATCTCTGCCCCACTAACTTTGGGGACCAGACAGTTCATTGTTGTGTGGTCTGTCTTGTGTATTGTGGGACGCTTAGCAGCATCTCTGGCCTTTACCCACTAGACACCAGAAGGAAATCCCACTCCCCAGGTGTGACAGAATGTTTCCAGACATTTCCAAATGCTGAGGACCACTGTGCTAGATGCTTCTAAGGACTGTGCAAGTATTAAATATGATCTCCATCTGGTGAGTTCAACATGATAATTACCTCCATTGTAGAGCCAGGGAACTAAAGTGGGAAAGGGGTCAGTAATGGGCCCAGGTTGTACAGCTCGTGAGGAGTGGAGCTGGGGCTGGAATTCTGGCTCCTTTGCCCGGAACTCACCCCCGAACCCCCACACCATATGGCTTCTTGGGTTTTTTTGTTTTGTTTTGTTTTGTTTGTTTTTGAGACAGAGTCTTGCTCTGCTGCCGAGGCTAAAGTGCAATGGCGTGATCTCGGCTCACTGCAACCTCCACCTCCTGGGTTCAAGCAATTCTCCTGCCTCAGGCTCCCGAGTAGCAGAGACTACAGGCACCTGCCACCACACCTGGCTAATTTTTGTATTTTTTAAATACAGACGGAGTTTCACCACGTTGGCCAGGCTGGTCTCGAACTCCTGACCTCAAGTGATCCGCCCGCCTTGGCCTCCCAAAGTACTGAGATTACAGGCATGTGCCACTGTGCCCGGCCCCTACGGCTTCTTCTAAAACCATCCTGTGCAGACTGGCTCCCTAGACTCCACAATCCCTGGGATGTCCACCTGCCCTATACAGCAATTAGGGGAAGGGGTCTCAAGCACATCCGAGTCCTTCCAAGGCTCCACACAGTGACGAAGAGCCTGTGGAGCCCCTTCT
Source organism: Hylobates moloch (assembly GCF_009828535.3). Lineage (NCBI taxonomy): Eukaryota > Metazoa > Chordata > Mammalia > Primates > Hylobatidae > Hylobates > Hylobates moloch. Next base: position 7,696 of record NW_026652986.1, read on the forward strand.
CAGCCACGCTTCCGCACGAGACACAGTCTCTAGCCCCCACAGCCCTGGTGCTCCCTGCAAGCTCTGGAGTATGTGTTCAAGGCACGCAGCTGTATTCGTGGGATCACTAACGCCTGCCAGCTGGACACCAGACTTCCATGAATCTGACCATTTTTTGCAGCCACATCCCACCATTGGCACGGACTGACTCCGCTGTAGGCCTGGGCTCCCGGGCTACGGACTCCTCTGGCTTCCCTGCTGAACCTCAGTGCAGGCCTGGGCTGTACCTGCTTCCACACATTCCACAGCCTGTCCAGGAGTGAGTCTCCATGGTGTCTGCCAACCCACAGCGATTCCTCTCGGCTTAGTGTCCGCTGCCCGTGTTCTAGAGGGGACTCAAGCTGGACTGTGCATTTAAGGTCATTAATACAACTGCCAGGTACAGCGAGAGCAGGCTACGGGCTGGGAAGTTCTCCCACAGGGTTAGAATCCACCCGATCAACACTCGGATACGGATGGTCCACTAATTGCGAGTCCCCAGAACAGACCGGTCATCTGTAAAACTCCTCCTCAGCTCCAAAACCTCATGGGGTCCTCTTCTCACTCACGGGAGAGCCCGGGTCCTTGCTCTGACCCACAGAGACACACAACCTCCACAGGCCAGCACCTCCTCCCTCCTTGCCCAACTCCTCCCAACACAGGCTGCCTGCATTAGTCTCTTTTCATGCTGCTGATAAAGACATGCCCGAGACTGGGAAATTTATAGAGAAAAAGAAGTTTAATGGACTCAGTTCCATGTGGCTGGGGAGGCCTCAATCATGGCAGGAGAAAAAAAGTACATCTTACATAGCAGCAGACAAGAGAGAAGGAGAGACATGTGAAAAGGGAAACCCCTTATAGAACCATCAGCTCTCGTGACACTTACTACCACGAGAACAACTTGGGGGAAAACACCACCATGATTCAATTATCTCCCACCAGGTCTCTCCCAAGACACACGGGAATTATGGGAGCTACAATTCAATATGAGATTTGGGTGCGGACACAGCCAAACCGTATCATTGCCCAACCCACACCAGCCTCACCAGGTCTAGGGGGCTAGCTAGCCATGCTCCCTCCTCTGGGCCTTTGCAGTTTCTGTTCAATCAGTCCAGGATGCTTTTCTCTAGACGTGGTCCTGGCTATCTCTCTCTGTCCAGCTCTTTACTCAGCTTCTCTACTTCCCAGCAACAACTCCACACACCCAACGCTGCAGGTCCCCTCCCCTGCTTGCAAAGATGTTTCTCTTGTTTTGCTTGCTGCTGTATCACCCATGTCAACAATAGTGCCCGGCACCCAGTAGGCTCTCAATACAAACGTGTTGAATTAATAAATGGATCTGTTCATCGGACGGCATTCCCCCAGTGCAGGTGGAACAGAGTGGAAGAGGCAGTGACAGTAGGTCAGATGTCTTCTGGCCCCTGTGGCACAGCCCCTCACCCCATCATTGAACACTGTGATCACAGCACGCCTGGGCACGGGGAGGCTTCCTGGCTCATTAGAGTTGGCAGAGGGCACAGTGAGTAACTGACCAGCTAACTGCCTCAGGGTCACGCATGGGAGGATGGAAACACCTCTCAAGCTGTCTGACCTTTGAGGGAAAGGGGCCAGACAGGCTTCCACCTACAACAAAAGAAGGCTCTCTGTTCCCACCCTCGGGCTCCACAGGCTACCCCACCCCCATCCGCCCCTGCAGCCTGGCACTGCAGACTCCTGTACAGAAACATTGTATCACCCGTTTATCAGCTGCCAGTCACAAGACACCAACCACTTGAAAATCATACCTTGGTGTCTGCCTGGGAGGGGCAGAGGCTTTGAATTCCATTCTCAGGGTGAGAAAGTTGAAGCCAGTGTGAGGAGGTGGAAGTCAAGAGTGCAACCTGGGCCCAAAGTAAAGGACGAATCCAGTGCCTGTGTGGACCTGCTCCAGGTCCTGCTCAGGGGCTCCCTGGCACCCCTCCATCCCAGAAGAAGCAATGCACCCACCCCAAGGATCTGAAGTTAAAGGCAAAATTGGGGAAGTTGCACTCCCCACCTCCCATCTTTCTAGATGCAGTACCTCCTAGAATCAGCACCCAAGTTCCTGATTAATCCATCCCCAAAGCAGCACCCCCTCTCCAGAGCAGCACCCCCTCTCCAGAACAGACCCTTTCAAAGCTCCTCCACTACTCAGCAGGTGCAGGGGTGCATAGTACTCAAGACGTCAGGCTTTAAACAAGTCAGGTACAGTGCATGTAATCAACAAATACTTGAATATATAATATCAGTATTCCCATGAAACAATGAGAAAAAAACATGGAATCAAAGAGAGAACAAGAGACAAGATAGGATCCCGCAACTGTGCTTCTGGCTATATACCCCAAAGAACTGAAACCAGGATATCAAAGCAATATTTGTACACCCATGTTCATAGCAGCATTATTCACAATAGCTAATGGGGAAGCAACCCAAGTGTCCATCAATGGATGAATGAACAAAATGTGATCTATGCATACAATGGAATATTATTCAGCCTGAAAAAGAAATTCATGTAAAGGAAATATTATGGAGTTTTGCTGTATAAAATCCAAAGTGGGCCAGGTATAGTGGCTCACACCTTTAATCCCAGCACTTTGGGAGGTCGAGGCACGCAGATCACCTGAGGTCAGGAGTTCGAGACCAGCCTGACCAACATGGAGAAACCCTGTCTCTACTAAAAATACAAAATTAGCCAGGTGTGGTGGTGCATGCGTGTAATCCCAGCTACTCGGGAAGCTGAGGCAGGAGAATCGCTTGAACCCAGGAGGCAGAGGTTGTGGTGAGCTGAGATCGCGCCATTACACTCCAGCCTGGGCAGCAAGAGTGAAAAACTCTGTCTCAAAAAAAAAAAGAAAAAAGAAAAAAAGAAATTCTGACATACACTGCAACATGGATCAACCTTGAAGACACTATGCAAAGTGAAATAAGCCAGTTACAAAAGGACAAATACTGTATCATTCCACTTATAGGAGGTACTCAAAAGCAGTCAAACTCATAGACACAGAAAGCAGAATGGTGGCTGCCAAGGACTAAGGGGAAACGGAAATGAGCTATTGACTAGCAGGTAGGATGTTTCAGTTTGACGAGATGAAAAGATTTCTGGAGATGGATGGCGGCATGGTAGCACATTCTAAATTTGCTTAATGCCACTGAACTATACACAGAAAAAGGGTTAAGATGGTCAATAGAACCTTGTGCTTGTGCATTTTATTATAACAACCACCAAAACAATCAAAGGAACAAAAAAGAACACAAAAAGGCAATTCACAGATTAAATTCAAACACCTAATAGACATAAGAAAAGATGCTCAGGCTCACTAGTAACCAGGGAATACAGATTAAAACCAAATATAGTTTCTCACACATTGCTGGTGGGAGTACCAGTTGATACAAAGGCTTAGAAGAGCATTTCACAATATGTAGTGAGGCTGAAGATGTGCATACCTTACAATCTGGTGATTGCATTTCCAGGCATAGCCCTGAGTAACCCTCCCATGTAGGGGACACCCCATTCAAGCATGTTTATTAAGCATGTTACAATAGCAAAAAAATGGAAACAACTTAACTATCGTCAGGAGAGGGATGGCTACATAAGCTGTGCTACATTCATGCAACTGAATACTATATAGCCATGTCAACTGAAGAAATTAATCCATATGGGTCAATTGGGATCAACGTGAAAACATAACATTAACTTTTTAAAGTGTTGCAAATAGATAAAGGATGAATCAGAAAATAGCACTAAGTTTGTGTATATTTGTAAATAGTGTGTGCTTATGTGTATGATGAAAGAATAGGCCAGGCGCAGTGGCTCACGCCTATAATCCCAGCACTTTGGAAGACCACGGCCTGCAGATCATGAGGTCAGGAGTTTGAGATCAGCCTGGCCAACATGGTGAAACGCTGTCTCTACTAAAAATACAAAAATTAGACAGGCGTGATGGCGTGCGTCTGTAATCCCAGCTATTCAGGACGCTGAGGAAGGAAAATCACTTGAACCTGGGAGGCAGAGATTGCAGTGAGCCAAGATCGTGCCATTGCACTCCAGCCTGGGCGACAGAGGGAGACTCCATCTCAAAAAAAAAAAAAGGAATATGGGGAAGAATAGAATAGATCATAGTGGCACATCTTTAGTTCTATATTTGTAATATTTTATTTCTCAAAGGAAAAAATATCTAATATGAGATAAGGTTCACACTTGATAAATCTGGCTGATTATCACATGGAGGTCTGTTATATTAATTTTTACATATTTGAAATATTTTCATACAAAAAAAAGAATGAGGGCCAGGCGCAGTGGTTCACACCAGTAATCCCAGCACTTTGGGAGGCCAAGGCAGGTGGATTGATGGAGTTCAGGAGTTCGAGACCTGCCTGACCAAAATGGTCTCTACTAAAAAATACAAAAATTAGCCAAGCATGGTGGCGCATGTCTGCAGTCCCAGCAACTCGGGAGGCTGAGGCAGGAGAATTGCTTGAACCCGGGAGGCAGAGGTTGCAGTGAGCCGAGATCGTGCCACTGCACTCCAGCCTGGGTGACAGAGTGAGACTCCATTTCAAGAAAAAAAAAAAAAAAAAGAAAAGGAATGGAGATTGAAGAAATATAAATTCAGAAGCTAAATAATGAAAAATGAATACACTCACATAAAGTTTAAGTGAGATACAGAGAGCAAGCGAGCAAGCTCATACTTAAAAAATTAAGAAGTGCATTTGCAAGATGTACATATATTAACATATCAGTTAATTCCCTTAGCCTAGTCCACCCCCCACTCCCCAAACAACGAAGGAACATAGTTTAAAAATAAGCTGAGGCTATGAATATATACTTTACTGTAGAGAAATATATATGGCACATAAGACATTTATCTACATTTAAAACTTCCAGTGTGGTTGAGACACCATTTTTCATAAATAGTAACAGCAATAAACAAGGGTCCTGAGCTACATAGTGCTGGGGGAGTGTGGGAAGCAGGACCTCTCACAGATGTATGCTGGAAGTGAAAACCAGGCCACCTTCTGGGCAGACATTTCACAATATTTATCAAAATACCCTTTACCCCGGAGCTTCCATGCCAGAAGCTTATTCCACAGAAAAGTTTCCTGTATTTGCAAAGAGACTTGTCTGTTAGGATCTTTACTGCAGCACTTTTTCTAACAGCATAAGACGGAAAAATGAAATCTACGCACAGGCGCCTGTTTTAAAAAATGAGGCACACACAACGAAACACTATGCAGCTGTGAAAAATAGGATGCAAATCGATGCATGCTGATGTCAACTGATCTCCAAAGCATAATATTAAGATGTAAAAGGCAGGTGTAAAACAGTGATCTTATCTCCAAATGCACTTTCACAAAAGAATTACATGAATATTCAGGTATATCTTATGTGAATACTCAGAAAGATGCAAAACAAGGCTGCAGCGTCTCAAGAGGGCAGGCTGGAGAGTGCCTTTCTCTCATATTCCCATTTGTACTGCTTAACTGTTTTAAACTGATGAGTGTGATACATTTTCAAGTAATAATTTGATTAAAAGAAAAAAATGGAAGAAGAAAAAATAAGGAATGTAAATGTTGCAGTCTCACACTTGGACCTGAATTCTGGACCAAACATCACTCTGGGAGTGCGAATGACCTTTCCGGGTCTCAGGTTTTCCATTGGGTAAATAGGGATTTAAAAAAATGGCACTATCAGCCGGCATGGTGGCTCATGCCTATAATCCCAACACTTTGGGAGGCCAGGCGGGCAGATCACCTGAGGTCAGGAGATCGAGACCAGCCTGGCCAACATGGAGAAACCCTATCTTTACTAAAAATACAAAAATTAGCTGGGTGTGGTGGCACACACCTGTAATCCCAGCTACTCGGGAGGCTGAGGCATGAGAATCCCTTGAATCCAGGAGGCGGAGGTTGCAGTGAGCCGAGATCGTACCACTGTGCTCCAGCCTGGGCGACGAGAGTGAAACTCTGTCTCCGAAAAAAAAAAAAAAATAAGAGAGAAAGAAAAAGGCACTATCTGGAAGGGAGGTCGTATGAGCAAACAACATAGCTCCAAAGACAATTAATGAAATGGAAGCAGCAGATCTCAAGCCCTAGAACACGCATCACCTGCGCCTCTCACTGACTGGCCCTACTTGCCCTCCTTGTGTCCTACCCTGAGGACAGAAACAGCAGTGGCAGAGCACCAGCCACAGTGTGCACCCTGGGCAATCACGGCCTGGCCAGGGCGGCAAGTGAGGCTGGGCTCCAGCCCTCCCCCTGCTTGCCAAACTGTATGCTCTGGTGCAGGGCTTCTCCAACGGGGCGGGGGAGGGGGGTGTGCATTACCTTTCCTAATTTACAGGAAAGTGCTGTAGAGATTAGCAGCAACACCATTCAGAGCAGTTAGCTTCCTCCTCTCCTCTCCAAGTTAAAACAGTGCAGTGCAAAGATCTGGATGTGCACAGGCCTAGGCGTTGCCAGAAGCACCCCAGGGAAGCTGGCAGAGCCACCCACTGGTGTTTGTCTTTCTCCATGCCATTTCCCCTGTACTCACAAGGATACCCTTCTCATGAGCAGGTGTGGCTTCTGCAGAGCTGGCTCCAGCCACCTTTTCTCCAGCTGTACCCACTTCCTAATTCTGGCACAGCTGGCCAGCCCTTTCTAAAGTGAGATCACCCACAGGACTAACCTGTGTCCCAGGAGAGCCACAGGGGTCACATCACTCCTTCCCTACTTGCTCCACAGAAGGGCTAATGGAATAATACCCCTGTCCCAGCACAGGCTGGGGACCCCAAGGCCTTCCCAGACTGTGAGGCTGGACAAGTCAGCAGAAACAGGAGCCACAGGGCCTGACGGCCGACTGCGAGCAGGTCACTGACTTGGACACTGTGGCATGGCAGAAACTGGGGTTTCTTTTTAGTAGAGATGGGGTTTCGCCATATTGGCCAGGCTGGTCACAAACTCCTGACTTCAGGTAATCCTGTCTCAGCCTCCCCAAGTGCTGGGATTACAAGCATGAGCCACCACACCTGGCCCTGGATTCACTTTTAAATCATCCCTGGGGCTGTGCTGCAGTTGCTGTGCATAATCTTTTTTTTTTTTTTTTTTTTTTTTGTGAGACGGAGTCTCACTCTGTGGTCCAGACTGGAGTGCAGTGGCGTGATCTTGGCTCACTGCAACCTCCACCTCCTGAGTTCAAAGGATTCTCCCGCTCAGCCTTCCAAGTAGCTGGGATTACAGGCGCATGCCATTACGTCCAGCTAATTGTTGTATTTTTAGTAGAGATGGGGTTTCACCATGTTGACCAGGCTGGTCTCAAAATCCTGACCTCAAGTGATCCACCTGCCTTGGTCTCCCAAAGTGCTGGGATTACAGGTGTGAGCCACCACGCCCGGACTGTTACACATAATCTTATTGAAGTTTTCAACCAATGGACGTGGGATTACTTTTTCGTTCTCATTTACAGATGGGGAAACTGAGGCACAGAGCGAATACATTAAGGGTCCCAAGATCAGAGAGCTCGAAAATGGTGGAACCAGGATTTAAAATTCAGCCAGAACTACTTTTAATCCCTATACTCTATGCACCTCAGAGCTTCAGAGTCCTCGTCTTTTAAATGGGAGTAACAGCAGCAAGTCCTCAGAGGTGTCCTGAGCCTCAAAACACATCCTGGTTTTTAACGTCCGCAGCCTCAGCAGGGGCTGGGCACAGAACAAGCACTCAGGACGTGGAAGGTGCCAGCGACACCTGGTCCTCCCCTCCCAGGCACAAGGCAGCCCCTCTCCATTCAAGCTCTGCCCCAGCCCAGCAGAGAGGGGTCCTCAGCCACTGCCCCCACCACTACCACAATCATACTCACCTCTCCTGGTCCATATGTGACAAAGGACCTGCCACGGCCAGGGAGACAGGCAGAGGCACTGCCAGTCCCACTCTGCCCTGCCCTCGACTCAGCTCCACCCATGGCCCAGCCTCAGGGGAGGCTGCTGGGGTGCGATGGCATGCATAAAGGGAGGGGGAGGGGTAGGAGGAGGAAGAGGCCCCTGGGGAGGTGGCTCTCCATCTCTCTCTCTTTCTGGGTGTAGCATCTCTTGGAGTTGGCGCCAGGCCCTGACCAGTTCCACCCCATTCAGCCTTCCCAGAAGGGTTGGCACACGGATCTCAGCCTGACCAGACACCAGCCTCCTGTCATGAGCGGTGCTCCATCTCCACCACGGTGCTCCATCTCCACCATGGTGCCCCCTACAGGCAGGCCCCCCACACCTCAGCAGAGTCCACTTCCAGAACAATGCTCCCTCTGCAGATGACACACTCTACCCAAACCCGGTACCCCAAAATCCCCGAGCAGGGACAGCAAAGGCAACGTTCAGCCCTGCAGGTGCCACAAATTCCAGCCCTGCCCCACAGTACAGCCTCTGAATTCAGGCTCTCGGCTCTGCTTTTAAGTGTTTTGTAGCAGTGGTTTCTGCGCTCACCCTGCCTCCTCCCGGAAGGAACCCTCACTCGGCAGATCTTGCACTCCTGCCTCCCCTCACCAGAACATCTGCTGGGCACTGAGACGGACACCATGGTCAGCCTGGTGCTTGATGAACAAGGATGTTTCCAGACCTGTGCAGCTGAGGGTTCGAGGGTCCACACCTGAAGTCTCATTAGGAGCCAGCAGGGTTAAAGGGGCTGAGCGAGTGAGAGGCAGACTCGCCAGAGGGGAGGGCCCTGCACATGGGAGGGAAAGTGGAGCAGGGCCCCCAGGTGAGGACACAATGAAGACGCGGGAAGGTGGGTAAGGAAAGCAAGCCCCACCCCTCCCCATGTCAGTTACCTACACAGGCTTCTCCAGCACAAACACACTGGTCCCTACTCAGACACCCGGGAACCAGATCACACAGACACAGGCATGCGTGCACACACACACCCAGCTCTCAGTCCTCCTCCTCTCTGCACGCCCCCACCACCCCATGCCCACATACAGCTTCCAGGGCTTGAGGGGCTCCCCCAGCCAGGGCACTCTCTTCCTCCATTCCTCAGGGCTGGCCGTGGGCCGGGCTCAGCTACAGCAGCTGCTGCTGCTTTACCTCCCCCAGGCCCACTGGGTTCCTCCCACCCCAGCTCTGGCTCCTATAGACTTTGTTTGTCAGCTTGCAGGTCCCTGGAGCTATCACCAGGCAGCCCGGAGCCTCTAAGGGGCAGGGAGTGGCTGTGCCAGCCCTCAGGAACCTCTTCCCCCAAAGCCAAGGAAAGGGGAGCCCTGGGCTCCTCACCTTCTGTCCAGCAAACTCAGCTTCCAGGAAGAGTGGCTCCTGACTGGAGACCCAGCCACGCCTATGAGCCCCACAGGTGTGTCCCCAGCAGGCCTGGAGAGTGTCCCTGGGCAGCCTGTGGCCGTTTGGCCGAGGGTACTGCAGAGCCTGCTGCCCCATGGAGGGCACTTCCTGGCCTGGCACCCACACAACACACACTCACTGTCCTCTGGGCCCGTCTCAGCCTCTCTGCACCTGTGCCCAGTCCCAGTGACAGGGACTGTCCTCTCAGCCCACCCAGCACCCAAACCTAGGAACCTACAAGGCCTTCCTCCAGCTGCCCCGCCAGCCTGCTCACACTTTCTGGGCTCAAGCCCTGAGGCTTTAGCAATTTCAGGGTCATCTGCACCCATAACTGGGGGAGTGATGGGAGGGACAGATTCCGGCCTGTCAGGGCCTGGTCACTGCCTGGGGACAGAGGATTCCAGAGCCTACAACTTGTTCAACACTCTCGGCTATGGCCCACACCCACCTCTGCACACAGCAGCCAGCCCAGGGTCCCATGGAATACCCCAGGGCAGAGACAGTAAATCAACTGAAGGCGATGCCAGGGGTCACGCCAAGTGCCTGAACTCTGGCTTCTCCATCATCTGTGAGGCCCCAACCCCATGCCCTGGGGAATCTAAGGTCCTGGCCAGCGCCGCCTCCTCCTCCCAGCCCTGAGGAACTATCCTTGTTCTCGAGGTGGTGGAGCTCGGCCCTCAGTCCCCTACAGCCTGGGATGAGCCCCACCCTCAGGGCTGGTGCACAACCAGAGGCTCTTCCCAAGGAAGCCTGGTGCCAGAAAACCCAGACACTGAGGCACAGGCCACAGCCTGGGAACACCCAGGGGAGCATGTCCCCCAGGGTCACATCCCCCAGGGTCCCAGCCCCAACCGAAGCTGGGAGAGCCCAGAACCACCCGCCGCCCAGTCCTCTTGGCCGCCCCTGCATGGCTGTTTCCTCCTGCCCAGGAGGAGCTGAAGGGATCGAGGCCCACGATGTGGTCCTCCCACCCCCACCCACACCCCCGAGAACACACCCAGGACTGGCAGCTCACCTGGCCCTGCAGGGCTGCCTGTCCAGCTGTGCCCCAAAGAGAACATTCGCTTCTTGCTCTATTTGGACAGCTGCAGGGTCAGTGATGCTCAGGAGAGAATGTCTGATCATGGAGTGGGGAGTGCGGTGATCAGGGCCACAGGCCCTCTGATGGGGGTGGGCCAAGGCCAGAGCTGCATCCCTGGATGAGTGGGCTGGGAGGGGGCCCGGGACCAGCCTGGCAGGGCACAGGGAAAGGCTGCAGTGATTCTGCCCTCCTGAGCCCTGCAAGAGGAGTGGTCAGCGGGATTCTGGAACCAGGGCTGAGACCTGGCTGGAGGCAATGGAAGCCAGGAACTGATTCCCCTTTTAATGGCATTTATTCAGTTACAGGCTGCGGCCAAGGACCAGCCTCCCAAGTCCAGCCCAACACCTGACCTCACCTCACCCCAGACAGGTCCCACGGCCCCTCCTCAGCCCATCCAGGACTGGTGGGAAAGGTCCAAGGAGAACAAGACAAAGCATCCACAAGCAGAGGTCGGTGGCTGGACTCCACCCTCCCCTCCGCAGGAAGCAGGAGGCAGAACTGGGAGGTCAAGACCAGCACTTCCCCCTCCTGCTCCCACCCTCTCCTCCTCTCTGGCCCTCGTCTCCTGCCCTCTCCTCCCAG
>NW_026652987.1:0-2382 GCF_009828535.3 Hylobates moloch
CACCCTCTCCTCCTCTCTGGCCCTCGTCTCCTGCCCTCTCCTCCCAGTCCCTGTGTCCTTTCCAGCCATCCCATCCTGGTGTCTCTTGTTCCCCATCTCCACCTCCTCCTTCTTTCCTCCCCCATCCACAGTCCCCAGTTATGTAAGGGGCTTGGGAACACACAGAGGGAGCTTTGTTGTCAAACCAAATCCATATGGAGCCGGAACGGGTCACAGTAACTGGTGCCCATTTTCTCCATCCTGGCAGGGCTGGGACTCCAGGCAGGGAGCCCCTACACACCTCTGTTTTGGGAGGTGGGGGATGAACACTGGTCCCAGGGCCCTCATGCAGCTGAATGGGTGGCCAGAGATCAGTCTCCACTATGAGAGACCACAGCAGGGGAGCAGCTGGTCTCTAAGGCCGAGCAAAGCCACAGTGCAAAGCCAGGGTCTCAAAGCCAACAGAGGCCAGCTCTGGGCTAGGGGCAGGGCAGCACCACAGCACCACAGGCCTGGGTTGGGGAGGGGCAGTGCACATGCACAAGTGCACCCCATGTTCTTCTCTATGCAAGGAAGCATGGCCATATACCATCTCTCACACACTCATCTGCACACTTCCAGGCACGCACGTACAGACAGAAATGCACGCATCAGCCCAAGCACAAAAGGCTGTTGTGTGCTCACCTGGATGGGGTCTGAATAAAAATCTCCCTGCTTTGGCCAACTCCCTCCATTCCTGCAGATTCCTCTGGGGCAAAGAGCTATGGAGGGAAGAGGGTGGAGGTCACCAGTCAGGGAAGCTCCATGCAGCAGCTCTTCTTTGGAGACACTCAGGCTCCAGAAAGATGAGATCCCACCTACCTGCCGAGGAGCTCTCTAGTGCTAGGGCAATTCACTTTATTTGACAGGTTCTCCACCAAAGAAGAGTTTACAGACCTGACGGCACTATCATTGCCCTTATCACTGTCTCTTCTGGAAAGGCTGAATGGAGAAATGGTATCACAAAACTAAAATTAGCTAAATTAACAGAGTCAACTGAATTACCTTGGCCAAAAGAATTATCACCGACCTTTATGGCAAGAACATCAGCCCCTAGGGGAACACACCAAGTGGCCCTTCACGAAATAAATACTGAACGACTTGTGCCTTTCATAATAGAATTTCATTTATCCATTCTACTGTTGGCTCTGATGTGACTCAATACTGCAAGGCCTTGATGTATTATGCCAAAGTATATTCCACCAGGTGAAGGAGGCTTTCTGTGACCTGCCTACTGATGATCCCACCTTACATGACCTGGAATCTGGAAACTGGATCTTTTTTTTTGAGACAGTCTCGCCGTGTCACCCAGGCTGGAGGCAGTGGCACAATCTCAGCACACTGCAACCTCTACCTCATGGGTTCAAGCGATTCTCCTGCCTTAGCCTTCCAAGTAGCTGGGATTACAGGCATGCGTCAGCATGCCCGGCTAATTTTTGTATTTTTCTTAGAGATGGGGTTTCACCATGTTGGCCAGGCTGGTCTCAAACTCCTGACCTCAGGTGATCCACCCGCCTCAGCTTCCCAAAGTGCTACGATTACAGGCGCGAGTCACTGTGCCCAGCCGAGACTAGCTCTTTTGTAAGACGGCAGAGAACAACTGCCCTTGAGCCCTGTTGAAAGAGACTACACCAGTTTCAGTTACTATCCTCACCGTAGAAAACGTCAGGATCTTGAACCTTGGGTACATGTTTCACAGCTAATGAGAGCTCTCTTAGAGTCTTGGACTTGTCAACCCACATGTGATTTAAAATTAAGGATACCAGGCCGGGCGTGGTGGCTCATGCCTGTAATCCCAGCACTTAAGGAGGCCAAGGCGGGTCGATCACCTGAGGTCAGGAGTTTGAGACCAGCCTGGCCAACATGGTGAAACCCCATCTCTACTAAAAATACAAAAATTAGCCGGGTGTGGTGGCAGGTGCCTGTAATCTCAGTTACTCAGGAGGATGAGGCAGGAGAATCACTTGAACCTGGGAAGCGAAGGTTGCAGTGAGCTGAGATGGTGCCACTGCACTGCAGCCTGGGCAACACGAGAGAAACTCCGTCTCAATAATAAAAATAATAACAATCAAATAAAAATAAAATTAAGGATACCCAAGAGAAATCCTTCCATAAAAGTATATGATATCATGAAATAGACATAGCTGGCCGGGCGCAGTGGCTCACGCCTGTAATCCCAGCACTTTGGGAGGCCGAGGCGGGCGGATCACGAGGTCAGGAGATTGAGAGCATCCTGGCTAACACAGTGAAACCCCGTCTCTACTAAAAATACAAAAAATTAGCTGGGCGAGGTGGCGGGCGCCTGTAGTCCCAGCTACGCGGGAGGCTGAGGCAGGAGAATGGCGTGAACCCCGGGGGGGGGGG
>NW_026652987.1:2482-4625 GCF_009828535.3 Hylobates moloch
AAAAAAAAAAAAAAAAAAAAAAAAAAAGAAATAGACATAGCTTTCCCAAGACAATGAAACAAGACTCTATGTGGCTTCCTTCCATTGACTCAGACTTGTTTTTATTTTGTTTTCGCACAAAATGTTCACACTTTTATTTTTGTTAGGGAATTTCATTATTCAAACTGAATATCCTCTAAGATCTACTGCTCAACATGAAGCCATTCTCGCTACTAAGCAAAGCAATTGCTGGCTACGTAATCCTCTAGATAAATGGAAATAATCACAACTAATATTAGAACCTGCTCCCATACACACTTGAGTGAGCAATTCAGGAAAATGGCATTATGAAAAGGGTTGGTATCCTTCCCTTGGCAGTTGGCTGATATATATGATCAACCAGTGTAGCTCTGGGAAGAAGCAACAGGGGCAAAGGGATGGCCTACAACTACGACTGATGTCATTAATAGTAACTTATCTCTATGCACAGAAAACATGAATGGAACTGGGCCAAATCTAGGCAGTGTTCCAGAATCCCTCTGTAATCAAATTCTTAGGTTTGACACAGATTATGAAGACTAGACTCCTATATATGACATATCTATAAAATCCGAACATGACCATGAAAGCCTCAACCATATCATCAGAGAACTTACTAGAACTAGACATTGGTTCAATGGAAACGCTACAGGAAAACTGTATGCCTCAATAGATCCACTATATAATGTAAATACTAGTCTTGCTTATTGAGCAGATCAGGTCAGGTCATATTTGGAAAGAAAACCAACCATCCCTTTGGGAGGCCGAGGCGGGCGGATCACGAGGTCAGGAGATCGAGACCATCCTGGCTAACATGGTGAAACCCCGTCTCTACTAAAAATACAAAAAATTAGCCGGGTGCGGTGGCCCGCGCCTGTAGTCCCAGCTACTCGGGAGACTGAGGCAGGAGAATGGCGTGAACCCGGGAGGCAGAGCTTGCAGTGAGCTGAGATAGCACCACTGCACTCCAGCCTGGGCAACAGAGCGAGACTCTGTTTCAAAAAAAAAAAAAAAAAAAAATTAGCTGGGCATGGTGGCATGTGCCTGTAGTCCCAGCTACTCAGGAGACTGAGGCATGAGAATTGCATGAACCCAGGAAGCGGAGGTTGCAGTGAGCCAAGATTGCACCACTGCACTCCAGTCTGGGCGACACAGCAAGACTCCGTCTCAAATAAAAAGAAAACCAATCATCCCTAATTGATGATGGCATACAGTCATTTTATCAAATTCAGAGAAATGTTTTTTGTTCCTACTCCAATTGAAACCATAACCATTCAACGTGGCACTGTGCAGATGCAGATGTGACCAAGAATAACCATGACATTTATATCACCCCCAACTGGTGGGTAATAGGATCCACTTTGACCCTATCGATAACACTGAATTATTCATTTTATGCAGCAACAAAACACATAAAGGTGTTCCACCTAGCCAGTCTGGATCTGTGGTTTGGGCTATCTTCTACCTAAAATGACTAGATATGACTCTTCAATTGCCATACAAATCCTTAGAGTCATTTGTACATAAAGTGACCCCTCACAAAAGAGAATCATAATATCCCAGACACAGTCTTATGAAGGGGTTCTGGATTTTATACTTCTGTAAGAGCCCATTTCTCTCAGTTGAGTGTCTGAATTGTAAAAAATCAATTAATATTTTACCAACTTCTGAAAAAGTTTAAATGACACTTCGAATTATCTTAAGCAGTACAATCTGGGATGAATAAATTGGCCTCAGTAGTACTGTACAATAGAAGACTTCTTGCTACTTTAACTGCTCAAAAAGGGAGACCTTGTTCCCTAATTGGTAGAAAGGTGTTGCTGGCCGAGCACATGGCTCATGCCTATAATCCCAGCACTTTGTGGGGCTGAGAGAGGTGGATCACCCGAGGTCAAGAGTCTGAGACCAGCCTGGGTGAAACCCTGTCTCTACTAAAAATACAAAATTAGCCAGGTGTGGTGGCACACGCCTGTATTCCCAGCTACTCAGGAGGCTGAGACAGGAGAATCACTTGAACCCAGGAGGTAGAGGCTGCAGTGAGCCAAGATCACACCACTGCACTCCAGCCTGGGTAAGACAGAGTGAGACTCCATCTCAAAAAAAAAAAAAAAAAAAAAAAAAAAAA